>NC_050175.1:5618053-5673053 GCF_008315115.2 Sander lucioperca
AGAAGCAGAGTATGAGGGCGTGCCCTGACAGTACCTAGGTAAGGACTACTAGCCAGTCAGAAGCAGAGTATGAGGGCGTGCCCTGACAGTACCTAGGTAAGGACTACTAGCCAGTCAGAAGCAGAGTATGAGGGTGTGTCCTGACAGTACCTAGGTAAGGACTACTAGCCAGTCAGAAGCAGAGTATGAGGGCGTGTCCTGACAGTACCTAGGTAAGGACCAGAAGCGGCGTCAACTGATTTTGCCGGGGCTTCAGCCTCAAATGTTTTGAGTGTAGCCCTGAATGTATTTTGAAAAGTTGACTGACAAATATGAAACCGGACAATAGCCTATGTAAACGTGCCTGATCGCCTGGCCATTCATACCTGACGCTTATCATTCCGTGCCTGCCACAATGCGATCCCTCCCCTCTCTGCTGCTCTCTTTCTCTCTCTCCGATAGAAAGAGACAGGATGAGTGGGGAAAACTGTGGTAATTGTAGCTGTGTGTGTGTGTGTGTGTGTGTGTGTCCGTCGGTCTTTCCGTGTGCCGCGTGTCTTGCTGTGAGAAGTCAAGACCATGAACCTACAGTGAGACCTCGCCCGCTCAGCACGGGTAGGAGAGACCAGGCTACAAGACCGCCGCCGTGGTAGGCTACCGACTCGAAGATCCAGCAGATCAGATAAGCAAAGCCCATGACGTGTTGTCGCCATAGCGACTGCAAGCAACGGTGATTAGACTGTGTTGAAAGCGCAATTTTTCAAGCTGAAGCCAAGAAGCGCTCTACCATTAGGCTACATTCCAGTTAAAGTGGTGTGAGAAGTGGCTCAACTTGGAAATTGCAACTGTAAGGACTCAGCTCTATTAACCTTGCATTACAGAGCTTAGCCTACATGTTTTGGGGATGAATCTAATGTGCTGGTGTTTCTGGTTGTTCCATGCTACAAGGTGTAGGCTAAAGGGGAATCTAACTCCATAAGGGAGTGAATACGTTTTGAGTATAAGGTGAAAGAAATGGACAACATAAGTTTAAGTACTCCTCCACGACTCCTCCAAATCACAGCGAACACAGATGGAATGAGTTATAATTTATTATGTGCACAAAGTTTTGAACATGAGCAGAAATCTTGCTCAAACACATCTGAAATATGTCCAGGGGTTTATTAATTAATTAAAATGAATTAATGTATCATTGAGGTGAATAATTGTCATGTGCACATTTAAGGAGGTTACTTCCACAACAAAAGATGCAAAAGAGGAGGGAGAAGTAAATTATAGGCTACGTGTGTGCTGACTCAGATATAATTAGAAAAGTCGATCCAAAGGAGAATAAATAGATGAAAGCATACAGAATGCCTGAGAGCCTTATTGCAATATATTCCATTATGTTTTTATATTTTGAAGTGTCCTCTATGTTTCCCTTTACATAAAGATATTTCCAGCATAAATTGATTCAGAAAAAGGTAGAAATAGGTGCATAAAAATTCACCTGAATGCAGGAAATGAAGTGTTTAATGTTCAAAATTTCACAAAGTGACCACGTTTGTCTCTGAAGTAAAGGCTGGACTACAATAGAGCTGTTTGGAGCAGATTGTGAACAGTGTTTTCTGTTGGAGATGGTAAGTCCCTTTGGGGGGGACTTTGGGCTTTTTCACTTTGTAAACCTATAACGTGCACAACAAAAAATATAACACAATAAAGGAAAGGGAAAAAGCCAAAAAGCATAATATGAGCACTTTAAGGATTATGTGCCGGATGTAGAGTTGTATGTGCCCACATGTGAATGTGTTTGAATCAGATTTTGAGCAGCGGATTCTTGTCCAGTTTCACAGCTGCACAAACAACAGACCACATCAGGACTACAGATGCAAGTTTTCAGTTTCATCAGTGTGCCAATGATGTGGACTCCTGTTTTCTGTCTGCTCTGTGATCAGCAGTCAGTGAGTTACTCAGTAAACTGCTGCTCCTCCACCTCTGCCCCTCTTTTTAGTTTCTGTGCAGTCTGTCAAAGCAGATCACACACTGACACACTGACCCAGAACCAGCAGCTCGCTGCTGAAATATTCACAGCTTCACCGCAGAGGAGACGACTCCGACGGTCGGGGATTCACTATGTGGGACATTAACAGTCTGGCTAAAGATGACGTCAAAGGATGCACCAGCGTCTTTAAATGTTATCTTCCTCCCTCAAAATACACCCGACAGCTTCACATTGGAAAACATGTCGGACCCAGCTGCATCCGTTGGGCACTAAACACGAGAACACAGAGGTGAAAGTTCATGATATTTAAGATAAGATTCTCATTTTTGTTAACCTATTTTAACTTTTTATTTGGGGGCATTGCAAGTAGTTGCCTGAACTGGGCTTAATACTGTAGTTTATGATCAAATACCTGCAAACTACTAATAACATTCCCATCAGCCTCAGCTGTACTTGCTAAATAGCAAATATAAACTATAATGTCAAACATCGTAAACATTATACCTACTAAACATGAGCATAAGAATGGCTGGGGCCTCTTAGTCTTTCCTGATCTGTGTCTCAGTTGCTATCTCAATCTAATCAAACATTGAGTATGCACTCAGTACTGGGGCCTTTCTGTCGTCCTGCTCTCCTCCATAATTCATCGGCTGAAGTGAGCAGAAAGCAGCAACATAAGGAGACACGTGAGGGACGTAGAAGCTGCTTCCCTGTAGGGTTGGAGCGGGTTGGACGTCGAGGCGGAGAGAGGAGGCATTAACAAGAAGAAGCAGACGACATGGTGAGTGGATCCCTCAGGGCTCTGATGGATGGAGGGGGAGAAACATTTGTTCACAACGAGCTGAGCCTCGAGGATTCTGAAGAAAGAGCTCTCTGGCACAGAGAAACGGCTCCAACAACCGTCTTCATGAGCCTGAGTAAATCCAATTTAATTCCACTACAGTGAAGTCTTCAGCAGGAACAGCTTTATAACAAACACTATAGCTTCCAGAGAGTAGCTGTGTTGGAAACCGTTCCCTCATTCACTCACTCAACCCTATATAATGTTTATTACATAGTGAACTATATAGGGAACGACCAAATGAGATTTTGGACACTACACTGAAAACATCGTTGCGTCGGTAGATGTGCTGGTTATTTGGGAGCGAGCCTATGTTCCCACAGCCCTATGTTACCACATTTCTAAGATTTCTTTCCAAAATTAGGCCCTATGCTCCTACATTTTCTTTTTCATACCTTTGTATCAGATTTTATCCCCTTTCTCCCAATTTGGAGCCAATTACACCCAACCTATTATCCAGTAGCAATGGACTACAGATGGAATGTAACCCTAACCCTAACATACGGCCTAATTTTAAGAAAAATCGTAGAAATGTGGGAACATAGGGCTGACCCCGGTTATTTGTGTGACGGAGGCGGGCGCGCCCAGCATCATGCATGTGGGATATGGGAATAAAATGTAGGGTGCATTGTATGTACACTCAAATTAGCTGTGCATTGTGGGTATTTTATAGTGGACTACACAGTGCACTATTTATGTGATAGGGAACGGTTTCCAACACAGCCATGTGTCTGAAACAGTTTTAAAGACATCAAACTCAGCAGGTTGACTCCAAAGACGGCGAGAATCCGTCTCGCTCACAGTCTCAGTGGAGATTACAGCTCCTGCGTGTTATAATTGTTCAGAGCGAGTCGCTCCTCGTACCAATTATAGCGCATTAGCAGCAGCCGCCAAAGTCATTTCATCTGCGCTCATCGGGGAGCTCAAAACAAAAAAGCAAAAGAAGAAGCCACCCTTCCTCTCGCTCGCCGCAGCATCAAATGAACTGAAGATTTAAGACGGTGGAGATAAAAATCTGATTTGAAGGATTAAACAGAAAGATGTGAGTGAACTTTTGGTGACTTCTCGTTTTGAAATGACAGAAGGAGTCACATTGCTACGGCTGCTGAGGATGACAGAAGCTTCTTCAGAAATGCAACACAGGTTAGAAGTTAAAATAAAACCACAACAGAAAGAGAAAACATCTTAGTTAACATCAGAGGATGCATGATTCATACTCAGTACATCTTTTCTCCATTTTACCCACCGACACTGAGCAGTAAAACAGCAGAAAGAACTGAGCATTAAGGCTGCAACTCACGATTATTTTCATTGTCGATTAAAGGTGCACTTCCTGCATGGTTTCAGCGCAATTTCATTTTCGTCTCAAATGGTAGTCATCTCTCCTTGATCCGCTAGCTGCCTGGTCCCTGAACACACCGTGAAAAAGCCCGGTCTCGGGAGACAGCACAGGGCTCATAAACGTCAATCACTAGAGGCACAGGCTGTGCACCAAAATACAACAAACCACTCCAGCCAATCACAGATAAGATGGTTGGGGGAGGGGGTGGGGGTTAGTGACAGTTAGGCAGTCCCTCCAGAAAAATGTGATTATGTGATCTCATAATTCAATGCATAATCAGCCAAAGTCCGCATAGGGGGTCGCATTTTTTCAAATACGCTGCACTTTCGCTGCATAAATAGCCGATTTCCGAGCAAAATATGCGGGGCTTGCATGATTTCATAATCCCCGCATTTTCGTTGCAAAAAAGTCACACATATCTTAGCAGAAAGTTGAGAAATGTTGCGTTTACTTCACACAAGAGCAGCCATTTTCCCCTGTTGCCATGGGAACGTTATGAAGTGACGTAATTACGCGACGTGAACATCATCGAAAAGCTACAAACCCCGCGATGAAGCCACGATGGAACCGCAGTTTTTGCAAGTTCCCGCAATTTCATCGCATAAAATTGCATAAATATCCCGCATATTCCATCGCATTTTTAAAGAAAATGTGCCGCATAATCAAGGAGTTTTGCCTGCAAAAATCACAAAAAAACTCCGCATTTTTCTGGAAGGACTGATTAGTCAGTTAGTCATGACAGTTACGGAAACATGGGGGGAGGGGCGAGCTTGCTCTGTTTTGTTTTGAAATTTACTTGGAACGTCAACAGAAGACCATGCAGGAACTCATAGTGCACCTTTAAGTAATTATTTAGTTGTTCAGTCAACGATAAGTCGATCTACAAAAAAATAATCACTAAGTACTTTGATAATTGATTAACTGTGAGTAATTTTTAATGCAAAAAATGGCAGATAATTCTGTTTTCAGCCTCTTAAATATCTAGATTTTTCTGCTCTTTTCTGTTTTATATCTCGTTAAACTTAATATCTTTGGGTTTTGGACAAAAGAAGACATTTAACGATATCAAATTGGACTTTAAGACACAGAGATGGACATTTGTAGGGCTGCAACCAACGAATATTTTCACTGTCGATTAATGTGTGGATTATTTTCTGGATTAATGGATTAGTGTTTTAGTCTTGAAAAATATGGTTCAGTGTTTCCCAACAACACATTCTCACTCCCATCTCGTAAAATACGGACGCTTGGTCAGGTGCCTTTGTCGTTGTTATTGACGCTAAAAGTCTCCTTTAGCGTCATATAACGCGCTTTATCTAAACGCGCTTGGTCGGGACTATTGGCATCCCTTTTCACGCAGTTATGTTAAGGAAAAGCTCGTGGGTGGGCTTACGTTTCCGTGACTCGCGGGCAGAACGGGACCGTTGGGTTTAGGGAAAGGTCGTGGGTGGGCTAACGTTTCCGTGACTCGTGGGCAGAACGGGCCGGTTAAAGACACACGCGGGAGGGTTAGGGTTAGGGAAACTAGTAAATATTCACATTTAACAAAGCTGGAATCAGAGTTTTACTTTCTTTCATTAAAAATGACTCAAAACGATTAATCAATTATCAAAGTTGTTTGTCTGTAATTTCATGTTGAGCTCTAAATTTTGCATTTTAATGTATCTATTGTTGAGTTTGAGTTCTGTAATGTCTTTTTATGTATTTGTTGTTGAGTTTGAAGTATTTTAAAGTCCCATCTAGGGATGGCCATTGCAAATCATCTTAGAATTTAAATGGCATTGTGTGTGGCAGAGGTTTATACATGCTGTAGTCTCGCTTTGCCAGACCTTCCTGGCCTGTCTGGCTACTCCACACAGCATTGCAGCAATGCATATGTAGCATTGTATTATTGTAGTTATAGTAAAGTTTGAATATTTTCAAGTCTATCTTGCTAGCCAGCAGCTGGTTTGCTTAGCTTGGCACAAAGACAAGCTCTGTCCAAAGGCGTGTAATCCTGTGTCGTTTTAAAACTTCTATTTGTATACGAATTAAACAAAATAGATAAAGCATGTTACCCTTTGTGGGTGCTTTGAGGATTATACAGTTTATTTTGTCTTATTTGTGCAGGTTTAGCTGCCACAAAAGCCACACAATCCTTTAGTGAATTTGCCTGTTAGTGCAAAAACAAACACACACACACACACACTCACACACACACACACACACACACACACACTCACAGGACTCCTGGTAGTAGTTTCCTGTCTAACCGCAGTAACGTTCTCTTCCACCTCACGCAGCGACACATGAAAGAGCAGCAGCTTATCTCCAGCAGCAAAACCTAACTGACACACTGCTGCTGCAGCAACCGAAGCAGCTCCAGACACTGCTGTGCTGTTGTGTACACTGTTCTTTAGATATGTGAGGCAGGGAAGTACCACCAAGACACCAAACAGCTGTCACACACTGGTGTAGAGGCGTCTGTCTGTGGTCACAAAAACCCCACTCTGCTTTTATCTGGGGAGTGTTGGATCTGCAGGCCGAAAAAGAGACAAATCTCCGGTGGGTGCAGCGGTGCTGCATCACTTCTAGATCTCCCAAACTACGTATCGGCATGAGGGACCAAATCACGTGCTTGCGTTAAATTGTGTGTCCAAATAATTAGTGCTGTTAAACTGAATTTGCTTTTAACTTATCACGTTAATTTTGACAGCCCTAAGAAAAATATGAAATATCAACAGACTTATCTCTTAACAGGAATATAACACAGACCACACACACACACACACACACACACACACCATCCCCTCCCATGCTTATTAAATAAATTAAATAGGTAATTTGAGCGTCTTGGTGCTCCAGTTGGACTCCATACTGAGGGAGAAACATGCTGCTCAGCCTTCTGTGCCCCTTCCTCAAACCACACACACACACACACACACACACACACACCATCGCTTTCTCACCCTCGGGGGCCCCATATGGACCCGATGGATGAGCGTTTTCTAAGCTGCTCCCACAGACACGAGCAGAAAGCTTTCAAATGAAGAACAGTACAGTACATCGTGATAATATACAGAGTTAAGTGCATCATGTAGATATTGTACACATGAGTGGTTTAAGATGCAGGTCTGGTTAAAGTAAGATTGTGAATTGCAATCCAGTCTGGATGATTGATAGACTAATGTACGGTGGCCGACAGGGGCAACGCCCTGCAACTTAAGAAAACACATGCAAATAGACAAAACACAAGCAAATTAAGAAAACAACTTCATTAATTTGACAACACATGCGGAGCATTCAGCAAACGCGCTGCAAATACACACAACACAACTAAATAGATAAACAAACGCGCTGCAAATATGAAACGATGCAAAAAGAAAAGCACACAAACCCCGAAAACAAATGCAACAAAAAAACGCTGCATCCAGATTACACAACGGAAGTTCTCCAGACCTCTAGAGGGAGCAGCTAGTGGAACAGCTGGATTTTAGAGCCCACGGGGAGGGAGCGCTCTGCCTTTTTATTAGAGTCAGGTATGGCTGCAGCCTGGAGAACTCATAGACTGTATATTAAATTCATATTATTATTATTATCATTATTATTATTATTATTATTATTATTATTATTATTATTAACATAATATATTATTAATATACAGTCTATGCTCCCGTCTCATGCCCTCCCGGCTGGTGCTGTCCCCGAGCTTCGACTTTTCAAAATAAAAGCTGGCGTCTGGTCCGCTATGTCTTCGTATTTTGGTGTTTTGGATGTTTGTGAACTAAACAGTACGACAATCATGCTGATGAATACAATAACTTTTTCAGCAGATGTCTTACTTACAACACGATGGAGTTAGCAAAGCAGTTTAGTGTTTATATGTGCGAGTGGGATTTATTCAGTTTGATAAATCCCACGGTAAATTGGCTGGTTTACTAACAGGGAGGGACTAGAAATCCTGTCTGTTTTTTGTATTTCAAGAGCGAATTGCTCCACAATATGAATACAGATTGATCACTTATTTTGTTGGTAACCGTTGTTGTATAATCACAATATTACACTTGAGGAGACCTACACTTCAGTAATTTCGGACCTCGAAATTAAACCCTCTCATGTGGCTTAAACAAACGTCAACGTTAAACGCTGATGCAGTTTTAAATGTTTTATCACCACGAGGTTACAGACGTCTCTGCTGATGAGTATCAGCTGACCTGAGCCGAGACACACCCACCAAACCAGAGAAAACAGATCTCAAACATAGACTTCATATTTACAGTCTATGCAGTTTCTCTCACTCTCTCTCTCTCTCTCTCTCTCTCTCTCCCTCCCTGTATTTGGTTGTGTTGTGTGTATTTGCAGCGCGTTTATGTATTTGGTTGTGTTGTATGCGTTTGCAGCGTATTTGCTGAATACTGCGCATGTGTTGTCAAATTAATGAAGTTGTTTTCTTAATTTGCTTGTGTTTTGTCTATTTACGTGTGTTTTCTTAAGTTGCAGGGCGTCTGCCCCTGTCGGCCACCGTACTAATGGGTGTCACAGAAGGTTTGTTTCTATGATAATTGGGGGAAATCGTGACCAAAAGTTTAACCAAGCTGTAACTGAAAAACTTTAATTTGTAATTATAGCAAGACAGGATAAATCAACAACAATGGCAGTAAAACAGTAACTTATTCAATTTAAACTGTGATCAAAACCACATTAATGTCTCGATTAGATTAGAAATAATCATATTGTAGAGGTTCCATAGTGTAGTGGTCATCACGTCTGCTTTACACGCAGAAGGTCCTGGGTTCAATCCCCAGTGGAACCAGACTTATGGTTTGAAGTAAGAACTTGAAGTAAGAAAACGTATATAAAAAAAGGGATTGAATGACAATCAAATGAAAGCCCCCAATTATGTCTTTGAAGGTTCTCAGTCAACCAGGTCATAGTTATCCAGCGAAAGGTTAAACTTGGCCTTGGGCGTCTCCAAGAACCATAACGAGTGTCGTAACAACAGCCAGGATCGCTCGCCATGGATAGTGATGGAAGCTGTAGCAATCACCTTGGCAAAGAATGCACAGAGGTTAAATATCTGGCTTTCTATACCGTTTATTCAGAACTGAAGACTTGGTTAAAGGTGCTCCAAGACATTTTGTCTCCTATCTGAAAGATTTCTTCAGTTCTTTCACTTTTGCATTGGTTTCACTTTTCAGATCTGGAGCTCCATCCATTATGTCTACAGTATGGTTCAGATCACATTTATGCGCTGATTTTGTTACAGATAGCCACCTCACAGAGGTTCCATAGTGTAGTGGTCATCACGTCTGCTTTACACGCAGAAGGTCCTGGGTTCAATCCCCAGTGGAACCAGACTTATGGTTTGAAGTAAGAACTATGTCCTGTTACCACCTGGCAAGCGTCAATTTAAAAGTTATCAAAAGGGATTGAACGACAATCAAATAAAAGCCTCCAGTTATGTCTTTGAAGGTTCTCAGTCAACCAGGTCATAGTTATCCAGCGAAAGGTTGAACTTAAAGGAAACTGGACTTGCTTTAAAGGTGCTCTAAAGATGTTTTGTCTCTAATCTGAAAGACGTCTTTAGTTCTGACTTAACGACAGGAAAACCCAGCTATTTAACCGTTGTGGGGTTGTTGAATGGTGATTTGTGTTAGAATGGTTGATGGTCTTGGCCTTGGGCGTCTCCAAGAACCGTAACGAGTGTTGTTATAACAGCAAGGGGCGCTAGCGATGGAAGCCGTAGCGATCATCTTGACAAATTCAATTCAATTTTTCAGCATCGTTTTGAGACAGGATGTTCCTAATTTTAGCAATGTTACGAAGGTGAAAAAAGGCTGTTCTAGAGGTTTGTTTTAGATGGGCATTGAAGGATATATCCTGATCAAAAATAACTCCTAGATTTCTGACAGTAGTGCTGGAGGCCAGGGCAATACCATCCAGAGTAATTATATCTTCGGCTAATGAGGTTCGGAGGTGTTTCGGGCCCAGCACAATAACCTCGGTTTTGTTTGAGTTTAACATCAGTAAATTGTAGGCCATCCATGATTTTATATCTTTAATGCATGTTTGAAGTTTAGCTAGCTGACTGATTTCATCTGGCTTGATTGACAGATATAATTGGGTGTCGTCCGCGTAACAGTGAAAGCTAATTGAGTGTTTCCTAATAATATTGCCTAGAGGAAGCATATATAAGGAAAAAAGAATTGGTCCAAGCACTGAGCCTTGAGGAACGCCATGGTTAATTTTAGCGTAATTGGAGGGTTTATTGTTAACATTAACAAATTGCGATCGATCAGAGAAGTAGGACTTAAACCAGCTTAGTGCGATTCCTTTAATGCCAACTAAATGTTCCAGTCTCTGTAAGAGGATGGTATGGTCAATAGTATCGAATGCAGCACTAAGATCTAATAAGACAAGTATGGAGACAAGTCCTTTGTCTGAAGCACTTAGAAGGTTGTTAGTAATTTTCACCAGTGCCGTCTCTGTGCTATGATGCTTTCTAAATCCTGACTGACAGTCCTCAAATAAGCTATTGCTATGTAGAAAATCACATAACTGATTGGCAACTACCTTCTCAAGGATCTTGGAGAGAAAGGGAAGGTTAGATATAGGTCTATAGTTGGCTAAGACCTCAGGATCGAGGGTGGGTTTTTTCAGTAGAGGTTTTATCACAGCTACTTTAAATGACTGCGGTACATAACCTGTCAATAAAGACATATTTATCATATCTAGCAATGAAGTGTTAACCACGGGTAACGCTTCTTTAAGTAGCCTCGTTGGGATAGGGTCCAAGAGACAGGTAGATGGCTTTGCTGAAGAGACCTTTAACATTAATTGTTGAGGGTTTATAGGATAAAAGCAATCTAAGTATATGTCAGGTCTAGTCGTTCTTTCTAGCAGTCTGTCAGTTAAAGGTGACCCATTAGAGGTTGAGGGCAAGAGGTGATGAATAGTATCTCTAATTGTTATAATTTTATCGTTAAAGAAACTCATGAAGTCATCACTACTCAGAGCTATAGGAATAGATGGCTCAATAGAGCTGTGGCTATCTGTCAGCCTGGCTACAGTGCTGAAAAGAAACCTTGGGTGATGAATAACAGTCTGATCTGGCCTTTCTTAGGGTCTTCCTATAGGTTTTCAGACTGTCTTGCCAATCTAAACGAGATTCTTCCAGTTTGGTGGAACGCCATTTACTTTCACGTTTTCGCGAGATTTGCTTTAATTTACGAGTTTGGGAGTTATACCAAGGTGCTAGTTTCCTTTGCTTCATCGTCTTCTTTTTAAGGGGAGCAACAGAGTCTAAAGTAGTCCGTAGGCAGGCCGTAGCACCGTCTACAAAATTATCAATTTGAGAGGGACTAAAGTTTACATAAAAGAACACAAAGAACACACAGAGGTTAAATAGCTGGGTTTCTCTAACAAGAGCGCCGAGTCTAAAAGCCACCATGGGCTTAGCGGATAACGGTGGTACTGCACCCCATGGCCCAGAAAGACTTTTCACATAGACTTTGCATGGCGAAAGAAACGTCTATATTTCAGCGGATAATTTGTTTCTGGGTATATCAACTTACCAGCCCGAACACTGAAAGGGTCCTTGTTTAAAACGTTATGTTTTTAACATTTTTAACATTCACTAGAAGCGAATACAGAATTATTAAATTTGGCATGATGAACGCGCATAGTGGACGCGAGTAGAGCCGCGGGACTGCGCCCGCCCGCTCACATGACTGTTCTCCCGAGCTCATGTAGCTAGCTGTAATAATGGATATAGCTAATGGTTGTAATTCACCATGTGTTCTATGAATACGTCCATGGTATTATCTTATGAAGTCATGATACATCCGAGGGATGTATGTAGCTATGCTGTAAAGCCTGTTAGCTACGTGGATGTAACGTCATTAGCGTTTCCCAAACTGGCGGGCTATCGGCTAGCTAGCTGGTTGCTAACATCAGGGGTAGCTACCATGGCTATATTAAGATCTATACATAGCTAGCTATATGCCTACATAACGTTACTACAGACATAGTGATTACATGGCCTTGGTTCTCTCTTATAATACATCCGTGGGCTGTATGCTGTAAAGCTTGTAACGTGGATGAGAGCTGAAGCCATGGATGAGCTCTGTTCACGAAACTGCAGGCTAACAGCTAGCTAGCGCTAGTTAGTAGGTAGCTAGCTAATAGCACAACATAATTATTAAATCTCCTTGGTTGTCTAGCTATACATCTATCGTTTATTTAGCTAAGCATGTAAACGATAGGGAACAACGAAAACAGTGTTTAACGTTAGTGAATATTTTAGACAATGAAAACGGCGAGTTCATGAGTTCGCCACTTGTAAGAGACACGACAGAGAAGCTCATGAACGCGCATGTTGCTACCGGTTGCTACAACAATGCAAACAAATTGTTGCTAGTGCGCATGCCCATCGTGAGCCAACCAGCGTTATGGGCCAACAATGCGGAAGAGCCGAGCTCCATGTTTGCTTTATGCGCTTTTGAGCACTCTCATTGGAACGTATGGGGCTTCCCGCCGAACACTGGATCCAGTTCTCTTAATACATCCATGCAGATAACCATGTCACAGAGGTTCCATAGTGTAGTAGTTATCACGTCTGCTTTAGAAGTAAGAACTTTGTCCTGTTACCACCTGGCAAGCGTCAATTGAAAAGTCATCAAAATGGATTGAATGACAATCAAATAAAAGCCCCCAATTATGTCTGTGAAGGTTCTCAGTCAACCAGGTCGTAGTTATCCAGCGAAAGGTTGAACTTAAAGGACACTGGACTTGCTTTAAAGGTGCTCTAAAAACATTAGCCTAAAGGTAAAAAATAATAATAAGTAAGTGAATTGTAAAGTATTTCTCTTTGTTTGAATAACTAATCAACCCTACCTTACACATTAATACTGGAAAAAGAGCCCCTTTTGGTGTAAAAACACATTAAGTAATTTTACGGCGCGATTTTGAATGATAACCATTCACCATAAATAAGGGCTCCCCCTCCCTACAAAAGCCAATTTAACCACTGGGCAAGCGTCATTTGAAAAGTCATCAAAAGGGATTGAATGACAATCAAATAAAACCCCCAATTACATCGTTGAAAGTCCTCAGTCAACCAGGTCATAATTATCCAGGGAATAGTTAAACTTAAAGGAAACTGTACTTGCTTTATAAGTGCTCTAAGGATGTTTTGTCTCTCACTGTTTGCAGTGTACTCATGGATGTACTATCACTGGATTATGGACTGGCTTTATTGTTTGTCTAGTGATATATGTCAAACGAGTGCTTGTGGTTTTTACAGAGGTTCCATAGTGTAGTAGTCATCACATCTGCTTTACACGCAGAAGGTCCTGGGTTCAATCCCCAGTGGAACCAGACTTATGGTTTGAAGTAAGAACTATGTCCTGTTACCACCTGGCAGGCGTCAGTTGAAAAGTTATCAAAAGGGATTGAACGACAATCAAATAAAAGCCTCCTGTTATGTCTTTGAAGGTTCTCAGTCAACCAGGTCATAATTATCCAGCGAAAGGTTGAACTTAAAGGAAACTGGACTTGCTTTAAAGGTGCTCTAAAGATGTTTTGTCTCTAACCTGAAAGACGTCTTTAGTTCTGACTTAACGACAGGAAAACCCAGCTATGTAACCGTTGTGGGGTTGTTGAATAGTGTTTCGTGTGAGAATGGTTGATGATCGTTCAGACTTGGCCTTGGGCGTCTCCAAGAACCATAACGAGTGTTGTTATAACAGCAAGGGGCGCTAGTGATGGAAGCCGTAGCGATCATCTTGACAAAGAACGCACAGAGGTTAAATATCTGGCTTTCTATACCGTTTATTCAGAACTGAAGACTTGGTTAAAGGTGCTCCAAGATATTTCATTTCCTATCTGAAAGACTTCTTCAGTTCTTTCACTTTTGCATTAATTTCACTTTTCAGAACTGGAGCTCCGTCCATTATTTCTACTGTCTATGGTTCAGATCACATTTATGCACCGATTAAGTTACAGGTAACCACCGCACGAAGGTTCCATAGTGTAGTGGTCATCACGTCTGCTTTACACGCAGAAGGTCCTGGGTTCAATCCCCAGTGGAACCAGACTTATGGTTTGAAGTAAGAACTTTGTCCTGTTACCACCTGGCAGGCGTCAGTTGAAAAGTCATCAAAAGGGATTGAACGACAATCAAATAAAAGCCTCCAATTATGTCTTTGAAGGTTCTCAGTCAACCAGGTCATAGTTATCCAGCGAAAGGTTAAACTTGGCCTTGGGCGTCTCCAAGAACCATAACGAGTGTCGTAACAACAGCCAGGATCGCTAGCCATGGATAGTGATGGAAGCTGTAGCAATCACCTTGGCAAAGAACGCACAGAGGTTAAATATCTGGCTTTCTATACCGTTTATTCAGAACTGAAGACTTGGTTAAAGGTGCTCCAAGACATTTTGTCTCCTATCTGAAAGATTTCTTCAGTTCTTTCACTTTTGCATTGGTTTCACTTTTCAGATCTGGAGCTCCATCCATTATGTCTACAGTATGGTTCAGATCACATTTATGCGCTGATTTTGTTACAGATAGCCACCTCACAGAGGTTCCATAGTGTAGTGGTCATCACGTCTGCTTTACACGCAGAAGGTCCTGGGTTCAATCCCCAGTGGAACCAGACTTATGGTTTGAAGTAAGAACTATGTCCTGTTACCACCTGGCCGGCGTCAGTTGAAAAGTCATCAAAAGGGATTAAACGACAATCAAATAAAAGCCTCCAATTATGTCTTTGAAGGTTCTCAGTCAACCAGGTCATAGTTATCCAGGGAAAGGTTAAACTTAAAGGACACTGGACTTGCTTTAAAGGTGCTCTAAAAACATTAGCCTAAAGGTAAAAAATAATAATAAGTAAGTGAATTGTAAAGTATTTCTCTTTGTTTGAATAACTAATCAACCCTACCTTACACATTAATACTGGAAAAAGAGCCCTTTTTGGTGTAAAAACACATTAAGTAATTTTACGGTGCGATTTTGAATGATAACCATTCACCATAAATAAGGGCTCCCCCTCCCTACAAAAGCCAATTTAACCACTGGGCAAGCGTCATTTGAAAAGTCATCAAAAGGGATTGAATGACAATCAAATAAAACCCCCAATTATATCGTTGAAGGTCCTCAGTCAACCAGGTCATAATTATCCAGGGAATAGTTAAACTTAAAGGAAACTGTACTTGCTTTATAAGTGCTCTAAGGATGTTTCGTCTCTCACTGTTTGCAGTGTACTCATGGATGTACTATCACTGGATTATGAAGGTTCCATAGTGTAGTGGTCATCACGTCTGCTTTACACGCAGAAGGTCCTGGGTTCAACCCCCAGTGGAACCAGACTTTGGTCTTATGGTTTGAAGTAAGAACTATGTCCTGTTACCACCTGGCAGGCGTCAGTTGAAAAGTTATCAAAAGGGATTGAATGACAATCAAATAAAACCCAGCAATTATGTCTTTGAAGGTTCTCAGTCAACCAGGTCATAGTTATCCAGCGAAAGGTTAAACTTGGCCTTGGGCGTCTCCAAGAACCATAACGAGTGTCGTAACAACAGCCAGGATCGCTAGCCATGGATAGTGATGGAAGCTGTAGCAATCATCTTCACAAAGAACGCACAGAGGTTAAATATCTGGCTTTCTATACCGTTTATTCAGAACTGAAGACTTGGTTAAAGGTGCTCCAAGATATTTTGTCTCCTATCTGAAAGACTCAGACTCAGTTCTTTCACTTTTGCATTGATTTCACTTTTCAGAACCGTAGCTCCATCCATTATGTCTACAGTATGGTTCAGATCACATTTATGCACCGATTAAGTTACAGATAAGCACATTACGGAGGTTCCATAGTGTAGCGGTCATCACGTCTGCTTTACACGCAGAAGGTACTGGGTTCAATCCCCAGTGGAACCAGACTTATGGTTTGAAGTAAGAACTATGTCCTGTTACCACCTGGCAGGTGTCAGTTGAAAAGTCATCAGAAGGGATTGAACGACAATCAAATAAAAGCCCCAAATTATGTCTTTGAAGGTTCTCAGTCAACCAGGTCATAGTTATCCAGGGAAAGGTTGAACTTAAAGGACACTGGACTTGCTTTAAAGGTGCTCTAAAGATGTTTTGTCTCTAATCTGAAAGACGTCTTTAGTTCTTTCACTTTTTTCATCGGTTTCACTTTTCAGAACCGGAGCTCCATCCATTAAATCTATGGTTCAGAACCACATTTATGTGCGAGTTGAACCAGAGCCATGTCTTATTATGGCTCATGTCAACTGTGAAGTCCATTAACGTAGAAATTCTCAGTTAAAAAACTGCTTTTATAACGTTTGTTGTAAATGAAGTTTCAGTAATAACAACATAATGCATGTAGTACAACATTCACAGGGGCATTTTCAGTATTTCTGTTTTGCAGTAGCCTAGTGAAGTAAAGAATCTTCTTCCACTACTGAAAAACAAATACCCAACCGGAGACGAGAGTGCCAGTATTGTTTCCTTCTAACATATTTCTAACATTTCATATTTCATACCCCGCCATGAAGCGCCTTCAGACAGCACTCCAGGCGTAATGTAATTCAGTTTTTTTCCCTGCATACAGGTGCTGCCCTAAACTCTGAAGTCAGGCAGCAAAAGTCTCACATGCACAGTCTACACCACAGATTACATTAAAGAGAAACTATACGTATCTCTGGCCACTGGCCACTTTGAAGTGGTGTGTTTTTCGTCAAATACCTGAGTACACAAAACATCACGCTCAGGAAGAACTCAAGAATATGTACTGCGGTGTGGCAGATATGAAAACAAAGCTGCTTTACTTACGTCCTGATACGTGACATGTTGGAGGTGCCTGACAAGAACTGTGTGTCTGTGTGTGTGTGTGTGTGTCTGTGTGTGTGTGTGTGTGTGTGTGTGTGAGTGTGTGTGTGATCAGAGGCCTCAGGGGTAAACACAGCTCTGTGACAGTGCAGTGTGTGTGTTTGTGTGTGTGTTATCTCTGCACTAACGTCTGTTCTTCTGTGCAGACAGAAGAGATGCTGAAAGGACTGAAGATACTCCAACTGTGTACTTATCTGTGTGTGATTCCATCTGTCTTGTTTTTTTAGGTTTTTTTTTTTTTCACACAGCATGCAGTATTTAAATTACTTGTGGCAAAGGCAAGGCAATAAATATGTACATATATATATATATATATATATACTAGGCAGATTTTCCGGTTGGCCTTTCACAGACATTTCAGGTATGCAAAGCTTTTTTACAGAACATATAATGCAGAAAACGATGCTTGGGGTGATTTAGAATTTAAATATTTAAATGGTTACCTGTAAAAATGCAAACCCAGTGCGCTAGCTGTAGTACAGCCATGGATTGGTTGCCATGGTTGTATTTCTGCCCCCTTGTTTCAACATCATACATCCATAAAACATACAAACACAACAACACAATTACTATTAGGCTACTTGGTGTCTACATCGCGTGGGTGCTTTCAACTACTAACAACAATGTAATCCTATCTGCGGCGATATTTGACACAGAGAGCGACCCTTTAAAAACCGCTGTACGGGATCAACGGAGATAGATTCTACCCGACCTAAATAAAAAAAAAAAAACTGCATGTTTCTAACAGTTGCGTGACCAGAGACGTAACAAACCCCGGGTAAATATTGGAGATGTATTTGAAAGATGGAGACAGCTTAGAGCCCAAAAGGACGCTGAGTTGGTTAATTTCTTCCTGAATAGGTAAGCATTAGCTTCAGGCTAATTTATCACGGCTACAAGGGACGGGCATTTTATGTCATTTCAACATTCGTGTTCTCACGTTGAATTATATAGTACTCAAGTTAAGTTATTCGCAAAAACAATTGAGACCCAGCCAGTAAAGTGATCCTGACTGGTCCTGGCTAACGCCGCCATGCTAACACGCCATAACTGCTAATGTTACCATAGGACCAGCAACAGGTTCTCACTCCCATCTCGTAAAATATGGACGCTTGGTCAGGTGCCTTTTGTCGTTGTTATTGACGCTAAAATTCTCCTTTAGCGTTTTAAGTAAATGCGCTTGGTCGGGACTATTGCCGTCCCTTTTGACGCAGTTATGTTAAGGAAAAGGTCGTGGGTGGGCGTACGGTTCCGTGACACGCGGGAAGAACGGGACGGTTAAAGAAGAAAACGACTTTAGGAAACGTGACAAGCGGGACACGAGCCCCGGTCTCCTGGGTGAAAGTCCTGTGTTTGACCCATCCTCCATCCCGACCAACCTCCTTACGCGGAATTTCCCCCTTAAATACTCCTCTCTAAACCCCGTCTAGCTGCTGCTCTCCCCGCTACGTTCTACAAACACGCTGAAGAACGCCTTTTTCGTCGCTTCAGACGCTGACAGCAACTGTCCAAACGTCCGTATTTTACGAGTTCGGAGTGAGAACGGGTTGGGACCAGGCATGCGGGCCACGGCTGTTAGCCAACAACGGTGAGTAATTTTAAGCCAAGAAAGGGTGGCTGTAAATCTGGTAGAGAGGACCGTGAGTTTGCAGTGTGTTTAGCGATTGCTGCCGTAATTTTAAACCGAGGAAGTTTGTCTGTCCGGCGGGTGGAGAGGACGGCAAGGTTGCGGGTTTTTTAGCGGTTCCTACCGTAATTTTAAGCCGAAAAAGTGTGTCTGTCAGTTGGGTACAGAGCTCCACGTGAGCATGGGATTTCATGACTGTCAATATAGCCAGCATCTAACGTTAGCTTCTCCGCTGTGCTGTGGAGTAATGTCTGGCTATGTGAGACTAGCGTCTGGCAACATTGTTGTGGATGCTGCGGTCTCAACCTGGCAACCTCCAAGAACTTTGAGTCTGGGGAGGAGGGGCCGGGGGAGATGACACTGTCCAATATTCTTTAATTTGGACTGCAGTAACTATTTTAAACACTAGCTGTCAGTATTACATATTGCACCTTTAAGTACAAGTCACTAGCCAGAGAGGAACGAATGAATTCATTGATTTAAATACTGGAGTCATATATTTGGTTGTGTATAGCTCACACACACTTTAAGTGAACAGTAACCAACTGACAGAATAATTCTACTCGCTGTGAAAAGAAACTAGAAACAAATAAACACCTGACTGGGCGTTGGACTGGTTATTTTGCTGCTAACTCAAAGTGCAGAGAGAGCAACAGAGATGCAGCTCTCATTAATGTGATATCAGGAAATTGATCAGCTGAATGTGCACATAACCTGCCTGCAGAAAGTCACGTCCTCATCAGACGGGCCACGTTTTTCCAGAAGTCTTATCTTTCAAATCAAAATATTATCTGACACTGCAAAGCTTCACAAGGGGAGAGTGTGACTCACAGAGAAACAGGTTGTTGTTCTGTTTCTCTCAGTGACCTGCTGATCAGAAACCCTTTCACCTTCAGAGACCTGAACGCTATTCCGACCTGGGCTTTAAGGGAGAACTTTGTTTGTTTGTCTGAGTGACTGATGAGAACAGCCTTTGAAAATGGTCCACCATTTAGTGAAAAACAAGCTGCAATATAGCATTAATAGGCAATTGCGCACCACCAATCTCTATTGCATAGACCCACCACCCACTCCATTTAAAAAAAACAGTAATGTTATCATTGTAAAACAGACTTAATTCAAAGTGACAGACATCATCAAACTGTAAATTTGACCACCTGAAATTTCTGAAAATCTCTAAAAATCGTTACTGTCCGAGTTTCCACATGCTCAGTGTCTGTGTGTATGTGCATCTGTGTGTGTGTGTGTGTGTGTGTGTGTGTGTGTGTGTGTGCGCGCGCATCTGTGTGTGTGTGTGTGTGTGTGTGTGTGCATCTGTATTTGTGTATCTGTGTGTGTCTTGGTGTGTGCGTGTCTGTGTGCGCATCTGTGTGTGTGTGTGTGTGTGTGTGTGTGTGTGTGTGCGTCTGTGTGTGTGCATCTGTGTGTGTGTGTGTGTGTGCATGTGTGAGTCTGTGTGTGTGTGTGTGTGTGTATGCGTGTGTGTGTGTGTGTGTGTGTGCGTAAATGTGCGTCTGTGTGCGCATCTGTGTGTGTGTGTGTGTGTGCATGTGCGTGTGTGTGTGTGTGCATGTGTGAGTGTGTGTCTGTGTGTGTGTGTTACATCAGAGAGTCATTATGTAACACTGACATCTGCTGGGAACAGAGTGTGTGTTGGTGATGAGCTGCAGCTTCACTGCTGCTGCTGTGTGTGTGTTTATCTGTCTGAAAACTCGTGATTGTTTGGTTGTTTGTTTACTTCAGTTCATCACTTGCATACTCGTCCACACAGTGCACCAATTTGTGTAACTATTTGCGACACTTATGAGAGTGAGAAAATCCACTAATCTATCTCAAATGTAACCAATAAATGCAGCACCAGAAGGGTTGAAATGATTCATCGACTGATTGAAGTCAGTTGCGTAAATTACAATATTAATTATCTGCCGGTTCTGAAAACCAACATGAGAAATATTCCCTTGAATGCCAGGTGAAAACTCATATGTAAATGTATCAACTGTGAAATTGTTTTAACATGCAACATGACATCATGACTTCGCGTAAACATACACGCCCACTTTCTTAAGCCAAGCGGTGTGTTATCTGTACGCATTTTGAGCTATCTGCGTGGATGTCAACACTATATACAGCGGATGTAAACATACGCGCCACTTGGTGTGTTAGCGCGAGACGAAAGCTACGGTTGGGTTGAGGAAACGTGACACGCGGGACACGATCCCCGGTCTCCTGGGTGAAAGTCCTGTGTTTGACCCATCCTCCCCCCCAACCAACCTCCCTAGGCGGATTTTCGCCCTTTCATACTACTCTCTAAACCCCATCTAGCTGCGCCCTTTCCCCGTCGGGTTTCTCCTAAACCCAACCTCCGCCATCTCGTTATTGTGGCACGTCCCCAGCGGGCCGCCTCGCGGCCGCCTCCCAGCTTGTAAAGCATCATTTTCGGCCGTCTCACAGCCGTCTCCCGGCGTTTTTTGTGGTGCGTCCCCAGCGTGCCGCCTCCCGGCTTATGGAGCGTCATTTTTGGCAGTCTCCCAGCCGTCTCCTTGCGTCCTTTCTCCGAGAAAATAACGTGACATTTACACATAAAAAACGAGGAAAACGTCCCTGTGAACACGAATCAATAGATTCAAAATAACGTGACATTTACACGAACTGCCGTGAGACTGGGTTGGTCTGTAATGTGATGTCAGGATTTGAGCAGGCTTGGACCCAACAACGCAGAGAGTTGAGACGAGGAGGCAGCGTAAGGTCTCGAAGGTTTATTATATTAAACTGGCTACAACAAAAACTGTCCTGAAGCAAGCAGGTAGAAAATCCCAAAACACTAGGAACAAAACTACTCAGGGAGAGACGCAGGGAATGACCCAGAAAAGACACGTGATGACAACGATAGCAAAACAGACAAAGAAAGCACAGAGACTAATGCTACGTTTACACGTGGCTGGCTATTTTCATAAACAGACATTTCAACCTCTCCGTTTTCAAAAATAACATCGTGCAGAGCGGTCAGTTTTCAGAGAAGTGTTCGTTTACACGTACCCGTGTACATATGCCGTCAAGAGCACGCCAAACCTGTAGGTGGCAATTTAACGAGCCCACGATAGCCAATCAGAATCCCGAAAATAGCGACAACAGCAACGAATCACTTCCTCTTTCTCTCTCGGCTGCCTAAACCTCCGTTTGTCTCAGTTTACATGCAAACGTGCAAACAAAGTTTTGCTTTCGGAATAGTAGTGGAATATTAATGTGCATGTAAACGTATTCATTGAGTCACACATAGAAACACAATGTAGTCCCTTTGTTGAAAGCTGTTTATCCAGCATTTATTTTCAGACTGGAGGCTTTCTGGTGTGAATTTATGCACACAACCCTGTACAATAACAAGACATGACGAAGTCAGGGAGAAGCTGGCTATATCAAATCTATTAGGCAGAAGTCACATGATCACTTTCCACCTCCCGGTCGAATAAAAACACGGTTCACGTCTTCATTATTTCCCTCTCACGTCTCTCCTACTGTGCTGTTCCTTCCTCTCACAGTCACAGCTCTTAAGACTTTCCTCTTTCTTTCGCCACATTCTTCCCAATTCCCTTTTCAGCGTTTATTTCGGTCGCCCCGCGGCAAGGATACGGATAAAAGGATTAACTTTATCGTCTACCAGTTTAGAGCTCTTAAACTCAGCCTGACGGCCCCCCTGGAAATTGACAAGATGGATGCCAGAGAGGCTCCTTTCAATACCAGTTAAATTCATTTCCCCTGTTTATTACACAGAGGGATGTTGATGTTTAAAGTCTGAAGAGTTAGTCTATAAAATGTCAGAAAACAGTAAAAATGTCGACATACTGGTGATTGGACAAGACATTCAGAATAAGCGTCTCAATGGGGGTTTGTTACCGCAGTTTGTGGTTGTGTTTACGGTCAGCTCTGTGCGTTGGACACAAACTAGTCTTGGCTACGCCACAGACACATTCTTGGATAGAAGAAAAAAAATGCTCTGGGTTGTTTTCATTTCTTTAAACCAATCACAGTCGTCTTGGGCGGTGCTAAGCTCCGGACGCAGCGATGGTGGCTCTGCTAAATAGTCTCTGCTAAATAGTCTCGCAAAGAAACTTGTTTTGGTGGAACATTTGCACCCTGCAAAAGAAAACGCCACATCCAATATTAAATGAAGTTAACTGTTGACACAATACAGTAACGTGAGCTATTTAAATTAGCTGATACATGGTTAAACCTCATTATCTCTTACCAGTGTATCTCTGTGTGTACTTCGTCCACAACAATCCCACCAATCGGCCCCAAAACGTTGGCAGGATGGCTCTCCATCTATAGTTCCCAATACATTTTTCTAGGCTATCAGTATACGATGGGAGAACTGGTCAGCAGCAAATCTTTTGTCCATGTCTTTTTCTTGCCCAGTGTACACTGCAGCTACCCCCTCGACTCCCTTATCGCTAGGGAAACACAAGCAAAACCATGGCATGTTCACGCTATGTCTCTGTTCAACCCTTCTCATTCCCAACTAGTTACATACTGACGCTTCGTCAGTGGCTCTCAGCTCCCAGCGACTGTATGGAACGCACCAGCGCAGCTCGACCTCGGCGCTGTGAGATGACGTAGTATTAAGAGACAACGGTAGCAAGTAGTATGAAAGAACGAAAATCCGCGTAAGGAGGCAGGTTGGGGGGGTGGATGGGTCAAACAACACAGGACTTTCCCCCAGGAGACCTGGGTTCATGTCCGTTCTTGTCCCACGTGTCACTGAAATGTATATTTAGTAACCCCACCCACCATCTTTTTTTTCTAAGCCTAACTGTCCTGTTTTTGTGCCGCATGTCAGCTAAACGTACGTCCCGACCCAGAGCGTCAAAAAGTGAGGCCAAGAGTCCCGACCAAGCACGTCTAAATGTGACGCCAAAGGAGACTTTTTGCGTCAATAACAAACGACAACGGCACCTGACCAATCGTCGCTTTTTGACGCGATGGAAGTGAGAATGTGTTGTGATGTTAGTCTGTTTAACGTTACCCTCACTAGCTCACTGCAGACGATAGGGCATGCTTTGAAAATATATCTTTCTACATAACCAGTGGTAAGCATGTCCCAGTTAAGAGAGTAAATACCGTAAACTTATTCTTTGTAAATCTTTACAATCATTCCCTGAAGGAACAAAGCAGGCCTGCCTTGTTGCACGACCCAAATGATCTAACGTTTAGCTTGCTAGCTCAAAGTTTGTTGTTGTTCTTTCCTGAAGCAAAGCGACTTTGAGAACGGCAACACACAGAGAGCAAAAGGAGACGGACAAAGCCTGAAATCTGGCGCGTGTGAGGCTTTATCCAGTCCATGTCCTTCTGTTGGCACCAGACTATACACAAACCAACCAGCCAACAGTTTGCAGGGCTGCGGTAGAGATGTATGGCTAAAACGAAAAGAAGGAGAAACACAGCTACTTTTGAAGGAACACGCCAACTTATTGGGACTTTGTCTTATTCACCGTATCCCCCAGAGTTAGATAAGTCCATACGTACCCTTCTCATCTCCGTGCGTGTTGTAACTCTGTCCGACGGCCCCACCGGTAGCTTAGCCTAGCACAGATCCTGGAGGCAACCGGTTCCAACAAGCCTACTGCTCCGAATAAGTGACAAAATAACGGCAACATGTTCCTATTTACATGTTGTGATTTGTGTAGTCACAGCGTGTACAAATAACAAGGTCACATGACACACAGCCATCTTCTCACCGTATACATACTGGGAACTATATTCTCAGAAGGTGAAGCTCTGCTACTCTCTGCTCGGGGCTTCTCAGGTGCTGCAAGCATATCACTTCGCCCAAGTAGCAGAAGTAGCAGTGCTTCACCTTCTGAGAATATAGTTCCCAGTATGTATACAGTTAGAAGATGGCTGTGTCTCATGCAACCCTGTTATTTGTACATGCTGTGACTATACAAATCACAACATGTAAATAGAAACATGTTGGCGTTATTTTGTCACTTTTTGGGAGCAGTAGGCTAGATGGAGCCGGTTACCTCCAGGATCTGTGCTAAGCTAAGCTAGATGGAGCCGGTTACCTCCAGGATCTGTGCTAAGCTAAGCTAGATGGAGCCGGTTACCTCCAGGATCTGTGCTAAGCTAGGCTAGATGGAGCCGGTTACCTCCAGGATCTGTGCTAAGCTAGGCTAGATGGAGCCGGTTACCTCCAGGATCTGTGCTAAGCTAGGCTAGATGGATCCAGTTACCTCCAGGATCTGTGCTAAGCTAGGCTAGATGGATCCAGTTACCTCCAGGATCTGTGCTAAGCTAGGCTAGATGGATCCGGTTACCTCCAGGATCTGTGCTAAGCTAGGCTAGATGGATCTGGTTACCTCCAGGATCTGTGCTAAGCTAGGCTAGATGGATCCGGTTACCTCCAGGATCTGTGCTAAGCTAGGCTACCGGTGGGGCCGTCGGACAGAGTTACAACACGCACGGAGATGAGAAGGGTATGTATGGACTTATCTAACTCTGGGGGATACGGGGAATAAGACAAAGTCCCAACGAGTTGGCGTGTTTCTTTAAACATGATCAAAGACCTTTTCAAGAAGGTGGTTAAAGAATAAAAGACAGAGGCTGTGTTCACACGGTCCAACAAGTCCGCCACCGCTGGAACACTGAAAAATGCTTGATGCTTGATTTTGTAAACTGCATGTAAACAGGAATATTAGTGGTATTTATAATAAAAGAAATAAACCTGATTCTAATTGTTTTACTGCTTAATTTTCAGTTGAACATAAGAAAATTAGAGACACGTAGCCAACTGGTGTAAAATAACATGTCACTGTGGGTTGGTTTTTTTCCCCCCTGTCCTCCCCAATCTTTTGAATTGAATCACCAGCCGCCACTGATGTACAGTAAATCCATTTAAAAACACTCCATCATGGCAACCTAAAATAAAGCTGTATGTGTGAGTGAGTGAGCAGGTGTGACAGCCATTCATTCATCCTGCTGCTACGGTCGACTCTCACCTGAGCAGCAGCAGCAGCAGCAGAGAGGCTAAATAAATCACTGCAGTGTCTCCAGGCATTCAGGAGCTAAAAACAGGACAGCGGAGACAGAGAGAGGCCGGCCCGCTCGTCCCTGTGGAACGTCGAGAAATATCTCTGCTGCCCTGCAAAGGCTGCAGGCTGCAACGCTTCCAAGGCAAATTGAGAAAAGACATACAAAGTTTGTTCTTTTTTTCACCAACTAATGACTCAGGCAGTGATCTCTGCGCAACAAGCAGTGTTGGGAAGGATACTTTCAAAACATATTCTGTTACAGAATACAGAATACATGCCCAAAAATGTAATTTGTAACGTATTCCATTAGGTTACTCAATCTGAGTAACGTATTCTGAATACTTGAATTACTAGTGTATGAATGCGGCCATCACATCCAGCTTACTAAACCTGCCTATTATGGTGTGTTCTTCTGTTCCAACTGGCTGAATGTGTACCTGAACAAGCAGATAGATTGTTGTATTTGTAGTCCCGAACTGCATACTACAAAAATCTAACCGCAGTCTAAGCTACCACGAGCTAATTTTAGCTAACGTTAGCTAGCATGTCAAACAGGGCTAGTCAGTCTTTCAATGTCTCTGGGGTTTGTTAATCAGCACGTAGGAGAATGTAAAGTCACACATCAACTATAAAATAGCAAGGTGACCAGTAAAACTACAGCAGACGACTACCCTTGACTAATTAAAATATAACTGACTTTAAGATGCTTCTTCAGGTTGGAGGTGGAGTAATTTGGACGCTGAAAGGAGGTTGGTTGCTGGCAGGCAGAGGTTGCACAGCACAGTTATATTTCGTTCTCCCTGTTCTTTCTTTAATGTGAAATGCTGTTTGAATTTCCAAGATAGAAACGCATTCCTGCCCTGGCTCTGTTGTGCCGGTTCCGACTCCATTGTGACTGATCACGCAAATAGCTCATGTTTTCGTTTTAATATTGGGGCTTCTGGGAAATGCATGGAGTTGCCTTAATTCATTCAGAGAGTGAATAAACTCGTGAAACAGAGAAGTATCGTCATATAATCCAGTGGTTCCCAACCTGGGGTCCAGGGACCCCTAAGGGGGGCGGCAAAGATCACAGGGGGGGCGCAAGTCATTGTCTGGTTTGAGGTTGAGGTAAATATTTGCACATGTTAAACAAATTATGATTGTATATTTGTACAAATATATAATGTATACAAAAGTCTGTATAAAAACTATATATTTTTGTTCTCGCTTAAACTTGTAGGCAGGCTACTTAGTAGGCCAAACCTCCGGGACCTCTTAACCTGGGACTGTCGGTACACGATCCGTTCTGCCTGCACGATCCGTTCTGCACATGCGCAAAATGTTCGCACATGCGCGGTTGTACGAGGATTTACGACACTGCACGATCTGTTCCACGCTTCCGGTCGACAGCCAAGCTAACGTTAGTTTAGCTAACAGCTAATTCGGCTAACTGCTAGCTGAGACAGCATGTAATAACTTTAAAAGACCCTCAAAATAAAACTTGAAAATAAACGTTGACATATATAACAAACACCTAACATATATAACAGCTGTTACGTCAGTTCTACTTTACTTGTGCTCATTTAAAATACAATCACTCAATACTTGTCTTTATTGTTATTACTGTGAAGTCTTAATTTAGCTGTAGCCGGCTTTTCCCATTACGTTTGAGTTAACGTTATTTTAGACTGAATCTAGCTGTCAGCTAGCGGTTAGCCGAATTAGCTGTTAGCTAAACTAACGTTAGCTTCCAGGTGGAGGCTAGCCATAGGCTAGCGTGGAACAGATCGTGCAGGTCGTATCCTCGGTAAAACAGTATTATCTTGCGCATGTGCAGAACGGATCGTGCAGGCAGAACGGATCGTGTACCGACAGGGACCCTGCTGTCATCAGGTCAGCTGCTAGCTGTTAGCTGCTAGCTGCTATCATCCTCATTTTTCCTGCCGCCACAGCATCACTATTTTATGAACGAAACATGGCGGAGAAACGTTAAAGTGCTGATAACTCCTCTGTATCAAAAAAGAAAGTAAGGGAAAGTTACCTCAACTTCGGTTTTGGAGGGGGGGGCTCAGCTTTTCTTAGACACAAGTAGGGGGGGGGGGCAAGGAAAAAAGGTTGGGAACCACTGATGTAATCTATTGATTTCAACAATGTAACAGTATTCTAAATAGCAACTATTTAATTTGTAACTGTAACAGAATACAGTTACTCATAATTTGTATTCTGAATACATAATGCCGGTACATATATTCCGTTACTCCCCAACACTGGCAACAAGTTATCTGACTGTTCTGTTGTCTGTTTCTTAAGCTACGTCCCATCTTTGTTCTGACATGTTCTATCTATATTTAATAAGAGTGACAGTACAAAGACAGACAGATTGCTGTGGATCAAGAACACACGGAGATACACTGGTAAGAGCTAATGAGGTTTAACCATGTATCAGCTAATTTAAATAGCTCACGTTACTGTATTGTGTCAACAGTTAACTTAATTTAATATTGTATGTAACGTTTTCTGTTGCGGGGTGCAAATGTTCCACCAAAACAAGTTCCTTCCTGAGACTATTTTGCAGAGCCGCTGTTGGTGCGTCCGGAGCTTAGCACGCCACCAAAGATGATTGTGATTGGTTCAAAGAAATGTAAACATTTTTTTCTCCTACCCTAGAATGCATCTGAGGTGTAGCCGGACCAGTTGATGTTGTTTCTCGTTAAAGACTCACAAACACACCTCCACTGTTTCCCTTTTGAATTAACAGCACATGCTGGGAGCTACGCGGATTGATGCTCTTGCCCATAAAGCGGTATTGTTAGCGGATGACCAATGGTGTGGTGTGTTGGGAAGGGTGGGGGTGTTGATGTTAGGGGGTTATCATTAATATCTCCCCGGGCCCAGGGCCCCCTCGGACCCGGAGCGGAGCTCCAACACATCTTTATCTTTCTCAACTGAGCCGCAGCTTGCCAGATTGGGTGAGAATCCATCATGGCTATTATTACCTGAGGCTCTGCACCGCATCCATCACACACACACACACACACACACACACACACACACACACACACCAGGGTTATTATAGTTAACTAAAACGAGAACTAAAATAAGCAGTGGAAAATAAATAATTTTTAGCAAACAAACTTAAACCTTCAAGAAAAACTAAACTAAACTGCAACTACAGTATATTGCCAGGTTAAAAAGAAAATAAAAACAAAAAAAAAATGAATGTAAATGTAAAGTTTTAGTTTCTTAGCTATAATATTTACGACAGCGTGAATTTCCGTCAACTCTCACTGTGACATTGAAACACGGAAACTGAACTTGACATGAGATGGCGCAGTGCTGTAATCGCTTCACATCAGGCAATAAAGTAGCACACAGATTAAACATTAAACATCATGGCTATTCTCCACTAGCCTGACCAGCCAGACCCACATCCAGATGTTGGGTCTGGGAACTCCCCATTGGCAGGGCTCAATCCGAGGGGCGGGATAAATTCCCTCTGCACGCAATAGGATAGCGCTACAACCAACCAGAGCAACGCTAGTTGATAGATTAAACTATAAACTCCGAACACATCTTCCTTTTTTAAGAATGATTTCAGTGATGTTCTTTGTTCTTTTCTCCAAGAAAAGCTGAACTCCAAGTCTTCCAGAGTCGCGGCCAAAGCCGATTCCAAAGATCGCTGTTCGCCAGCAGCAGCAGCTGCAGCCATCTTCTTTGTTTTCAAGTAGCAGGGAATTCACGCAGAACCGTCGCAACTCTGCTGTCATTATGTTAAGCCCCGCCCACCGACTCTATACACGATGTGATTGGCCTGACCAGAATTTGTTTTTTCCAGCTCGCAAGCCAATGGAGAGTTGCTAGACGACCCTGACTGCAAATTACATTTGCGGCCGCTAGGGTGGTCTAGATTTCTAGGCTAATTCTCCACGTAACCAGTGTCCGAAATTAACTTTTGGACTCACTGGCCAAGTTGGCGGGTAGATGAAAAAATCCACCGGCCAAGCATATTTTATTAAATTGCAGTTTTTTTGTAACTTGGTGGTTGTGGTTGCAAGTCCTGCTGGTAGGGATCGATGTTTTTGATGTTGATTGATGATTAACCGTTTAACCGTTAACCAACAATAGGATTTTTAACCGATTAGCCAAATATTAGCAGAAACCAATATTAATAAAAAAATATATAAAGTCTAAAAAAAAGGCTTTTGTATGACAAAAATGTAACTAGGTTATACAATCTATTTCTTAACTTCTAACTCACTTGCTAGTCCTAACTTTGAACCAGCAAGTTGCGTTTTAAGCTCCTCCCTTTTTCTGCTTGTGAGAGCTAACGTTACGTGACACAGGACACTGTATTGATGAGGACCGCGAGTAAACCAGGCAGACACACAGCTGACAACCTGCAGGTGGAGGCGGTAGAGACAGGCAGTGGACTTGGCAGTCCTGCAAGCGATTTCAGGAAAGTGGCTGCATGTGTCCGACAATGCACAAAAACATCAACACCGGTACAAGCCTACAGCTGTCCGTGGACACGGAGTGCAGAAAGTGTGTCAGAGCCTCTGGGATGGGTGAACTGAGACTACGTTTCCTGCTTGTTGGTCAACGGTTAAATCGGTTAACATTCAATTTCATTACAGTTTAAAATTAAGTTAAGTTAGTTAAATATTAATTGTGCTTTCTTTTGGAAGGCTGGCTTCCAAAAATCACCACTTATTAGCTAATTATTTAGCCTGAGCTAAACGCTGTCTATCAGTAAACAGAAGTGACGTAGTGGCTGGCGTCTGGTGTGTGCGCCAGTGTTTGTGTGTGTGTGTGTGGGTGTGGGTGTGGGTGTGTGTGTGTGTGTGTGTGTGGCTGTGTGTGTGTGTGTGTGTGTATGCGTGTGTGTGTGTGTGTGTGTGCGTGTGTGCGCGTGTCGGCCCGCTCCCGCGAAGCTCCGACGTGCAGACAGCAGAGGAACAGAAGAAAGTTTCTGTACCTTCACCAAAATGAAGACTGAAAAACAGAACTATTTTGGTACAAACATCAACTCGCCATGTGGCGGATAGGACTCTGAGATTAAAAATAGTAAAAATTAACCCGCGTTTGGCGACTGGCGAGTTTTAATTTCGGACCCTGCACGTAACCATGTATTCTGTTTGTATGTGTAGCTACACTGTTCTGAGACATTATACCTGGCTCTTACAAACCAAAAGTATACGGACGCACGTACACACGCAGGCAGGCACCCACCTACACACAGACACACACACACACACACACACACACACACACACACACACACGCACACACACACACACACACACACACACACACACACACACACACACACACACCAACAATACCAATAGGGGACCCTGATTCTACACCAACCACGTGGGGACCTCTGTTTCTGGTCATTTGAAAATAAATAACAACCCTGACTTAAATCCATTCTGAAGGCTTTTCTTTTTGATGCTGCCTTATTCTATTTTAGCTGTTTTTATATTATCTTTAATGAATGTTTTCTTTCTTGAAAGGCAGCCGGTGTGTCCATCAAACACACACACACACACACACATACACACACACACACACACACACATACACACACACACACACACACACACACACACGTTTGTTTCACTATCTTTGTGGGGACCCGTCATTGACATAATGCATTCCCTAGCCCCTTACCCTAACCTTAACCATCACAACTAAATGTCTAACCCTAACCCTTACCCTCACCCTAACCATAACCTAATTCTAACCCTAATCCTAAAACCAAGTCTTAACCCTCAAACAGCCCTTTAAGGCTGTGCAGACCCCACAAGTATACTGTATTCCCCGGTTTTTGGACCCCACGAATATAGTAAAACAAGGGCACATGCGCACACACACACACACACACACACACACACACACACCCCTTAGGTGTCAATGTTTTTCCACTGAACTCTGGGTGACTCATGTTAGCTGTGTTAGCCTCCATCATAATGAGTTCACCTCTCCATCAACCCGAGGGGAAGTATGTCATTTACACCTCTGGCCCTAGCTTTGTACTTTACACAGACATAAAAATGTTACTGATCTCTTCATCCAACTCTCAGCTAGAAAGAAACTAGGCATATTTAATACAATGTTGGATTTTGTTTCTTCTTTAAATATTATAAATGAATATTTAAATAATGAAAGTTGGTGTGGAATTTAGATTGGTTTACCTGCCACTTCACATTCACATTCCTCCAAGCTGAAGTTGTGTAACAGTCACATACAACATAAGTCTGCGTGTGTAACTTAAAGGAACATGCCAACTTATTGGTGTGCAACTCTGCTCGGGGCTTCTTAGGTGCTGCAATCATATCACTCCGCCCAAGTAGCAGAAGTAGCAGTGCTTCGCCTTTCTGAGAATATAGTTCCCAGTATGTATACGGTGAGAAGATGGCTGTGTCTCATGTGACCTTGTTATTTGTACACGCTGTGACTATACAAATCACAACATGTAAATAGGAACATGTTGGTGTTATGTTGTCACTTATTCGGAGCAGTAGGCTAGTTGGAGCTGATTACCTCCATGATCTGTGCTAGGCTAAGCTACCGGTGGAGCCGTCTGACAGAGTTACGACACGCACGGAGATGAGAAGGGTATGTATGGACTTATCTAACTCTGGGGGATATGCCGAATAAGATAAAGTCCCAATAAGTCGGCGTGTTCCTTTAAACACACAAGCTCCTGCAGCTGTGGCCAGTGATGTGGATGGGCAGGCAGCAGGAGATCCCAAACTGAGTCTGATTAACTCCTCATCCTCAGCTCAGGATGAAGCTCAGCCTGCAAGAGACTCAGCCTGCTAATGAACACACACACACACACACACACACACACACACACACACACACACACATAAACACTGTTTGTTCTGCCGCCGCAGGAGGTAGATGATGGAGACAGCGGGGCCTCGACAAACACGAGGAGAGGCTGGTGTTGGTCAAGGATTCCGGGTGTTCAACACACAGGTTAAACACAAAGACTGAGATAGAAAAACAGAAAATCTAGAAACAAACTTTGGCACTAAAAACACTTGAGATATTACAGCTAAACAAGTAAGCCTGGTTGTTTCTCTGAAGGGGAAGATAATTGACTGACTGCTGATTAGAATGAGTACCTTTACATGCACACTAATATTCCACTATTATTACGAATACGTTCAATTCAATATTATGAATTAGGCCTTTTCTCAAATTTAGCATTTTCAGATTAGGACATGTGGGATATGATGGTAATATTCAGGTTTTAGAAGCATTCTTTGGACATGTATACAGCGCATTAATCTACGTCTCAGTTAGGGTTTTTACTGCAGTTTGTGACAGTTTACGGCCTCTTGCCTGTATACGGCTTACGGTCAGCTCTTTGCATTGCTATAGTTACTGTACAAAAACCAAATTTTGGGGAATGGCGGGTGCTACTGGTCCACATTTTTCTAAGAAGACTAAGAGTTTAAAGCCATACTGAAAATCCTGAAACCACACACACACACACACACACACAGACTCCAAAATGTATAATCACTGGAGTTTCTGTGGCTCTTCCGCGTGACACAAACATTTTTTGTTAGAGCAAAGGCAAATTGCTTTAATAAGGCTTTTTTCCAAGGATAACTTGTTCTTGTAGAGTGTTTTAGTTCAAATGTGAGGCTGTCTGCTGCATCGCAGATTGCTAAACACGCAGTAGGCAGCACGGTGGCTCAGTGGTTAGCCGACTGGCTAACACTGGCGCATTTACAGAAATGTTGATTAATGTGCAGTCCTAATCAAATAAACTTACAAACACACCTGACTACAGGAGACATCAGACTGGAGGAGTACACATTAGTTGGTGCGGTTTGAGTACGGATCACGTTCTCACCACAAACGACCCGCTCCAGAGTTGGATTGAAAGCGTACCCAGACCACCTCTTCAAGCAGGTCTTGGTACTCTTGTTTGGTCCACTTTTGGTGCGCACCAGAGTTCGATTGCCGCATTCTCACCTGCCCAAACGAAACGCACCAGCGGGGCAAACAAGCTCTAGTTCGATTCAACCGAACTAAAGGCTGTCGGTGTGAAAACGCCCTAAGTTCCATAACATAGGTAGGGTTGCTCCAATTTTTGGGGCTGTTGAGAAACATTCGGAAGATACCCCCTGCTCCGCAGATGATTTACCCGTCCCGTAGGCTCGGGCAAACGTGGCCTGCGCCCTTGTACCGGTCGCAAAGCCACAATGTAGCCAGCATTGTCGTGGACACATGCAGCTACTTTGCTGGAACCACTTGTACACCCCCAGGGATTTTCCTGCATAGAGAAAGTTTTGGCGCCCCCCCAAAGAAGTTTCAGCCAGCGACCAAGGAAAATAACGAGCGCCAAAGCGTCTGATTTTCAGCAGCCAGACATGCGACTGGCGCTGACAAGTTAGCTAAGCTATAGCATATTAATTAAACAAGTGTAGTCAAATCTGGGCCCAGGTCCCGGATGCGAAAGCCCCCTTAATGCATTATATCCCATTATATTTGGAATTGTTACCTGCCAACATAATTTTGTGTTTTCCTTGACATAAATAAAGACATTTCACAATAAATTGGTGCATAAAATGTATCGGTATACGCTCAAAATCCCCCTCCAGGCCCCCCACTTAATATGTGTGGCCTATTCTGAGCCAGGTAAAACCCTGGCCCCCCTGGCGTTTCGGAGAATACTGCAACGATCAATGCATTGAGCATAAACGTGGGCATATTCGAAGGCCCACGCCACGATGTCTTGCACAAGCACATACAAAGCTTTAGTTATTGTTGCATTTAAGTGCTGGAGTTGAAGGATAATATCACTGCTTCTGAACAGTCCCTGGTGGCGCCCTGTACTGAATCACAGATGTGAAGCCTGAATGTCCTGACAGTGTTTGTTGAATACTTTACAAACAGCTCTGAGGGGTTCATGTTACATCAAGGTTTCATCAGCCACATATCACAGACCAACAGCACAAAGCCTGAACACGGCGTACGGTTCGTCTGCCTCTGCAGCTGCAGCGCCCAACTGTCAACCAAAAATCAAAGGGCCAACACATTTCTGTTTAACTGCAGCCAGAATAAACCAAACAACAAAATAAAGGAATATATAAACCCCAGCCAGACAAATCAAACAGCTTAATCCCATTAGAGGAATCAGAATCTGTTTGTGTTTGTGTTCGAGCCAAGAAGACAAGAAGCCAGGCGAGAAATCCAAATTCTGCAAAGGAGAAAGTGAGTGAGGAAACTAAAATGTTACAACTACTGCTTTTAGTTATGTTTCCATTAACCCTTGTGCTGTCGTCGGGTCAAATTTGACCCATTTTTATATCAGAATTATGGGGTTTCTTTGAACCAAATTGCCCCAGAATAACATGAATGCGTGAATGTACGTTGTATGGAAGCCATGTAACATTCTTGGCAGGTAAAATTAATGATTACTTTCATTGAATTGTGGGTGTTTTTTTCTTTTTTTTCAATTTTATAGCATTTGAAATAAACTGTGATCCACTCAACACCCTCTGATATTAATCATCAGTCAAAATAATCCACAATGTCTGTTTTTTTAAACAAAAAAATAGGTATTATGTCATTTAAATTATGTTTCTTGACCATGTATTTTAAAAAAAACTTTGAAAAAATAGCCAAAAAAAGTTCATTTGCAATTCTGACCAGGTAGGACAAGTTGACGGTCTACGGGAAGACAACACGAGGGTTAAATGAATTGCTCAAACTTCACATTAATATTTTTTTATTTCTGGAAAATAAAATTTGAATCAGTGAAAGTTTCAATCAACTTTTTGAAATCAGCTTTACATGAACATAGACCCTGGTACGTAAATATTCGTCCGAGTTACTTTTACGTTAAAAAAAGTCACAATGACAATCACACTGCAACAACAAAAGACTGGACCTCACATTAACCTCACCCTGAACTCTACTGTTGAGACTGCCATGTCTTATTTAAAAATTAAAGTAAATGGAAAGCGTTTTTAAACATTATGGAACAAACGGACCTACATCATGTTCTGCGTCGCGAGTAACTGTAAGTTAAGTAACGCAACAGATGATTTGTATGTTTTAAATGTCTGTATGTTTTGAACTAGTCTCACATTGCCAGACCTTCCTCCACAGCGCTGCGGAGGAGGGTCTGGCTAGTCCACACAGCATTCCTGGATGGGAGAAAAACGTGCTCTGGTTTATTGGCATTTCTTTAAACCAATCACAATCATCTTGGGCGGTGCTAAGCTCCGGACGGAGCCACAGTGCCTCTGCTAAATAGTCTCGGGAAGGAACTTGTTTTGGTGGAACATGTGGACGTTCAAAAGTAGTTTTAGTGGTGCAACAGAAAACTCAGATTGGACAGATAGTCTAGCTAGCTGTCTGGATTTACCCTGCAGAGATCTTTAGAACGCCAACACAAAAAAAGAGGAAGGGGACGGACATCTGGCCGAAAAAAAAGTGACAACCGTTAAGTTCCCTGGTTTAGACACGAGGACGAAAAACACTCCTGTGGGTCGTATTTCCTGCCACCGCTAAGGGTGCTACTTTAGGAAACGCTCCTGTGGATGTGCGCTCAAGTTCCTTCTAATTAAAAGTCACAACGACAATCCTGCACGTCACATTAATTTCACACTAACTCTACTGTTGAGACTGTCCTCCTTTGTTCAAGCAGCGATTATGACCTATATTGACGTTTATAGCGGCGGCAGCAGTAAGAGTTGGAGAAAGAACTGATGATCTCTCAAAATCCTTTATGCTATGAAGCATATTTCTCCGTTCTGAGAGCAGGGTTGTTTGTAGCCAAATGAGACAAACCCAGAGACAGTCTATGTCTCCTTCAACCCTTTATTCTCAGACTCTTTTACACACACAGGAGGAGCTTCAAGTCTAAACTTTGGAGGACTTGCAGAGGTGGATCCAGCACATAACTCACACAGTAATGAAAATAATGTTAGTATGAATTAGAGACGCTTTAACACAATGCAAAAGCCGCAACACATATACCAAAGCCTTTGTATTAGTGTTGTAGCTTTTGTATCATTGTTGTGGCTCTTTTAATAGTGTTGTGGCTCTTGTATTTGTGTTGTGGCTTTTGTATTAGTGTTGTGGCTCTTGTATTTGTGTTGTGGCTTTTGTATTAGTGTTGTGGCTCTTGTATTAGTGTTGTAGCTTTTGTATCATTGTTGTGGCTCTTGTATTAGTGTTGTGGCTTTTGTATTTGTGTTGTGGCTTTTGTATTAGTGTTGTGGCTCTTGTATTTGTGTTGTGGCTTTTGTATTAGTGTTGTGGCTTTTGTATTTGTGTTGTGGCTATTGTAATAGTGTTGTGGCTTTTGTATTTGTGTTGTGGCTCTTGTATTTGTGTTGTGGCTTTTGTATTAGTGTTGTGGCTCTTGTATTTGTGTTGTGGCTTTTGTATTAGTGTTGTGGCTCTTGTATTAGTGTTGTGGCTTTTGTATCATTGTTGTGGCTCTTGTATTAGTGTTGTGGCTTTTGTATTAGTGTTGTGGCTCTTGTATTTGTGTTGTGGCTTTTGTATTTGTGTTGTGGCTTTTGTATTTGTGTTGTGGCTATTGTAATAGTGTTGTGTCTTTTGTATTTGTGTTGTGGCTTTTGTATTTGTGTTGTAGCTTTTGTATTTGTGTTGAACTGTCCCGGCCAGCATAGGATCCAGTACAGAAATCACACAGTAATGAAAATAATGTTTGTAGGAATTTCTCCAGAGGAGCGGTCATATAACCCTCCAGGCTGTTATTCAACATGCACTCCAAATTCAGAGTGAAATATGAAGGGAGGGGGCGCGTGCATGCGTGTATGTGTGTGCCTGTGTGTTTGTGTGTGTGTGTGTGTGTGTGTGTGTGTGTGTGTGTCTTTTATAGTACAATAGAAATCAGAGAAACCTTATTAGAAAGCTCCATAGTTAGAAAGAAGGATGCAGGAAGCTTTCTAGCAACAGAACAAGGAAGAAAGAAGCAATTTATTTCACGAGAAAGAAAGGAAAGTTTTGTTATTTAGAAGCAACAGAGAGTGCATGGAAAAAAGATTTCTAGTTATGGAGCTAGGAAGAAAGAAGCATCCTATTTAGGGAGAAAAAGACGATGGATGCTCTCTAATTAGGAATCAAGGAAGAGTGAAGTATCTTGGTAAAGAAACAAGGAAGGAGGAGGCGTCCAGGTTAGGAACAAGAATTCCCCCCCCCCCCAATATTTAGAAGAGGTAGCTTCGTCCCCCTCAAAAAAATGTACAAGCCACTCCCTAAAATAGGTAACCGTTCAGGGGGCTAAGAACACGCGTATATCCTTCTTATCTAACGTAAATATGTTGCCCGACTGTTTCAGCAGCCACTATAGTGGACCCTACTAGAGCCTGACTGATAAAGGATTTTTAAGGCTGATATCGATACAAATATTTGGTGATTTAAAAATCAGATTTTCTGATACTTTGGCCGATATATATTTAAAATAAAAATCCAGAAACGTGTAACCAAACATAAACAGATTCCCCTGACAGTAGATATTTGTAGTTATTTATGAGTCCTCACTAAAATAATATGATGATGCAGTTTAAAAGTAAACTTGTTTGATTTCTTGTCACAACAAAATAAAATGTATAAAATAATTGGTGTAGCCGACAGGGAGGTTGTAGAGCGCCCTCTGGTGGACAGACTGCAACGCCAACACTCACTACATGGCTGAAGGGGGTTTCATCCGTTTTTATTTTATTTTTTAAATATTCATTTATCAGAATAATTTATTTGTCATTATGAATTATTTTGATAAATGAATTTTTTTTTAAAAATTTAAATTTATTGATCATTATAAATGCCGATGCTGATAGTTGCTGATGCTTAATATCGGCCAATAATATCGGCCCGCTGATATATCGGCCTGCCGATATATCGGTCGGGCTCTAGACCCTACCATCCTAACCTTGCAGTGCACGTCTCATTTCTCTTTCTCTGTGAAATGAAGCTGACAAGTGAGTCGGAAATGTCCAGATTTCTAAACAATCTGACGGAAAACAGTAACTGTGAAATATAAAGTCTACTTGTGCTGCATTGGGGGGTTAAAGAACACAACCGGGGGTTGTAGAAAATACAAAAATAAAGATGTGATTTGTGCAGAAAAGGCACAAATTGTTGCATAAAAAAAATCACCAGAATGCAGGATGTTAAGGGTTTGACTCCCCCCCAGTTATAATGTGTCCCACCCAATGTTGAAACAAAACCTATGCCCTTGGAAGGAACCCTAACTCTAAGGAAGGAGGACGAGTCCTTATTTTAAGGGGGAAAGAAAGACATAGCTTATTAAGTTCACAATAGAGAAGGAAGACTCCTTGTTAGGGATCAAAGAAGCATCCAATTTACAGGACAAGAAAGAAGAAAGCTTCCAGTTTGAAGAACAAGAGAAGAGGATGATTTCCTAGTTTCCAATACAAGGATGGAGAAAGTTTCTTAATTTGGGGAAAAGGAAGAAGAAATGCAGAAGGAAGCCTCGTATATATGAGGCAAGGAAGGAGGATGCTACTTAATTAGGACACAAGAAAAAAGGAAGTCTTCTAGTCGATATCAAAGAGGAAAGAAACACCGTTGCATTGTTTTCCCTCGGTTTTGTGGAAGCCTTAGGTGCGCGTATTTGGCGGGGGGTTTAGGGGCCATTCCTCAAGAAAATGTTATGTTTTTCAATTTAAAAAATGTGTCTCTTTGTGGGTTTTTAACGTCTCTTTGTAGACATGTTGTGTCTCTTTTTGGTCATTGGTGTTTCCTTTGGGGTTGTTTTGGGTCTCTGTGGTCACTTGGTGTGTTTTTGCAGTCGGTTTGTGTCCCTTTGGTAGTTTTGTCATCTCTTCTGTCATCATTTTGGCCTGTTATCACCATATCTGTGTCTAAAGCGTTGGAAAAGCTAGAGCAGATAACTAAACATTCAAAAAGCTCAAAGACAAAACTTGCTAAATGAGGCCAACTACAATCATTAGATCTGAGAAAAGTAAATGGACTGTTCTTATATAGCGCTTTTCTAGTCTTAACGACTACTCAAAGTGCTTTAACATAGTACAGGAACCATTCACACACATTCATACGCTGTGGCCGAGGCTGCCGTACAAGGTGCCACCTGCTCATCAGATAAACATTCACACACATTTACACTCCGATGGAGCAGCATCGGGAGCAACTTGGGGTTCAGTGTCTTGCCCAAGGACACTTCGACATGGAACTGCAGGGCCAGGGATCGAACCTTCCGATTGGCAGGCGACCGCTCTACCACTGAGCCACAGCCGCCCCTAAAGTCTTTTAGTTACATACATTTGGCTTAGGTGCTGCACATAAACCCCTAGCCTGGCTCCGCCCTCCTATGCACTGCCGCTCAATTTTCATTTTCCTTCATTACTCCGTCTGGGTTTGCGGTATAGTCTTGGGTTTTCTCCAGCCAAATATTTGGCGGTCCAATCAGCGAACAGAGGGAGGACGTGCGCTAGAAAGATGCGAGCAAAGCCATTTGGTCCATTGTGGCAACGCTGCAGAAGTTAAAGCCTGAGCAACAACAATCTTTGTTGAGTTGTGTTGGTGGCCATGATGTTGTGGCCCTCCTCCCCACGGGGTTCGGGAACAGTTTGATTTTCCAGCTCGCTCCGTTAGCGGAGAAGGAGTTGGCTAAGGCTAACGCTAGCGATGCTAATGCTAAATATAAGCCAATAGTTGTTGTTGGTCTTCCCTCTTGTTGCACATGCGCATGACATACGTCGCGATTGGTTATGGCAGATCCAGAGTGGCTCTGGGCAGATCCAATAGTTTTAAACTTCAACAGAGTACCCGCCTTCAAGGAAGTTAACACTTGTCAATGGAGTGAGGCCAGACTCTCTGGACAAATGAAATGTACTAGAGTCTGGTAGGACCAGGCTAATGGACCAGAGTCTGGTAGGACCAGGCTAGTGTACCAGAGTCTGGTAGGACCAGGCTAGTGGACCAGAGTCTGGTAGGACCAGGCTAATGTACCAGAGTCTGGTAGGACCAGGCTAGTGTACCAGAGTCTGGTAGGACCAGGTTAATGTACCAGAGTCTGGTAGGACCAGGCTAGTGGACCAGAGTCTGGTAGGACCAGGCTAATGTACCAGAGTCTGGTAGGACCAGGCTAGTGGACCAGAGTCTGGTAGGACCAGGCTAATGTACCAGAGTCTGGTAGGACCAGGCTAGTGTACCAGAGTCTGGTAGGACCAGGCTAATGTACCAGAGTCTGGTAGGACCAGGCTACATAAACCTTATAATGACAGGGGAAAACCCTGCATTGTTAGTGAGCAAGGAAGAGGGATGCTTCCAAGTTAGGAAACAAAGAAAGAACCAGATGTGAGGAAGACGGTAGACAAACTCCATGCACTTTTTCCTAAAGTTAACACTGAAGGTCTCACACACCGTCCCACCTCTACCTCCATGCTGTCCATGAATCAACTGATGGGACGGAAATATTTCACACCTAAAAAATTCCATTTCCCCGAGTTAATTTACTTCTCCGAGCAGGAGACGACAATCTGAGTTTAATTTGCGCAGGAGGGAGAGGTGACGGAGGAGAGGTGACAGCGAGAATATTAACGAGAAAAAAAAAAACATTGCACTTTTTATTTATTTAGAAAGTTTAGTCATTTAAACATCCCCATAAACCACGTCGGCACACTGCACATAAAGGTGTGATGAGACGCTTTAAGTTTTTCTGGCACGCAACCAAACTTCTTCTAATTGCAGTTTCCATAAATAAGCGACGTATAGAAAACATGTCAGACTGCGGTGTGAATGATAAGCTATAACGCCTGATATTGGAATTTAAATGGATTTGGAAACGCCAGCCTCCTACTCACACATGTGGTGGAGAGATAACAGTACACACTGGACTAGGTATGTGTGTGTGTGTGTGTGTGTGTGTGTGTGTGTGTGTGTGTGTCTCATCAGAGATAATGTTGTATCTGCCTCAGGAGAAACATTACACCCAGGAGTTGACCGCTGAGAGATTGTTGAGTTTGTGTTTCAGAGTGTTTCAGAGCCTTTCTCACCTCGGTCTCTGTTTTCCAAACGGCATGTGAATGCATCGCTCATTTCAGTTGCAGCCTCTGATGTTTTGATGACTTGATTTTCCGTGCATCCTTTTGGAGCTGCATGCGTTTCTTCTGTCACTGCTTCAGACTAATGAGAAATCCTTTTTTCTTCCTTTGTTTCTTCTTTACAAAACTATGAAGGTACTTTTTTTAAAATTAGAATTTGTTTCTTTGCTCAGTAGCTTGGATGCTTCTTCCTTCTTTTAACGAGCTATGATGCTACCTTTATCCAATGTGTCCCAATGAGACAGCTTCCTTTTTCATCTCTCCCTAAAAAAAGAATATTTCTCCTTTCTTGCTTCCACCGTGACACCGGCGACAACAGTTTAGTTAAGGCACCAAAACGACTAGTTAGGACTAGGAAAAAGACTGCGGTTTCGGTTAATATACAGGTCCCCTTAAGTGGTATTCCCGGGACACAGGGTTAGGGGTTAGGGAATGAGAAAGTTGTCTCGATGGCTTCTCTCGCTTCGTCCGACGACTGGGTTAGGGGGTTAGGGTTAGGGTTATTGACATATTTTACGTTTTGTTGTAGAACAAAACAAGGTAAGTTCTTTAAATTAGGAATCTTATGCTTTCCTTGCTCTAAGCTTCCTTCTTCATGCAAGGATAGCTTGGATGCTTCTTCCTTTTTATACCCATCTAACATGCCTGATTTCTCTCTTTTTTTTCTTTGTCTTTTTTGAAAATGAGTCGGGACAATTAAGTTTAGGCACCAAAACGACTCGTAGTTTTGGTTAACACAGGTCGCCTTAAGTGGTACTCCCGGGACACTTAGGGTTAGGGTTTAGGGAATGAGAATGTTATCTCAATGGCTTCCCCCGCTTCGTCCGATGGCTGGGTGACGGGGTTAGGGGTTACTGACGTATTTTACGTTTTGTTGTAGAACAAAAACGTGAAAATCTCTCACGTTCGTGTTAACCACAGACTAATCAGAAAAGCTTTTTCTCCCTATATTTCTTTTTTCCAAAACAAGGTAAGTTTTTCATGTTTTTTCTTTTCATATTTCACATCATATGTAAAGACTGGGAATCTTGCAGGGTCACACATTACAGGACTACAACTAGATACGTTTTGAAAAATGTAACCAAGCTAGCTAGCTTCTGCTAGCGTTAGCTGGTAACTTTAAGGGAAAGTCTGCAGATGTTCTGTTCTGCCGTACATGCAGATCAATGTCTCCAGTACCTGGAGGTCTGTGTTTATTTGCCGGTAAATCCCCATTGGATGACTCTCTTCAGAAGGGTTGAACATCGGCAACTTTCCCTCTTTAGCGTTTAGCTTAGCACGGCGCCATAACAACCATAAACAACATCGGCTCTAGCTGTTTGCTGCTTCCTGTTTGGGGCTGGAGGGAGAGCACCCATTGGTTGTTGGCAATGTTCACGTGATTTAACTTCACTGCCAAGACTTAAAATTTAGGATAATACACACTTCCTGCTTCAGGAACGTGGAGTAGGGAATCAGAACTTACAGTCAACAGTCTTTCTCCATAAGGATTTAGATTATCAGCCATAGTCTAAACCATCCCATAATGTCTAAACCATCCCATAATGTCTCAACCATCCGAGGTAGACTGACCCCGAGCTACGTGGTCTAAACCATCCCATAATATCTAAACCATCCCATAATGTCTCAACCATCCCATAATGTCTCAACCATCCCATAATGTCTAAACCATAATGTCTAAACCATCCCATAATGTCTCAACCATCCCATAATGTCTAAACCATCCGAGGTAGACTGACCCCGAGCTACGTGGTCTAAACCATCCCATAATGTCTTAACGATCCCATTATGTCTCAACCATCCCATAATGTCTAAACCATAATGTCTAAACCATCCCATAATGTCTCAACCATCCCATAATGTCTAAACCATCCCATAATGTCTCAACCATCCCATAATGTCTAAACCATCCCATAATGTCTTAACAATCCCATTATGTCTCAACCATCCCATAATGTCTAAACCATAATGTCTAAACCATAATGTCTAAACCATCCCATAATGTCTCAACCATCCCATAATGTCTACGTGGTTGTGTAACGAAGGTTTCTGCTCGGCCCGAGGTCGGGCTCGGGCCGCTATTTTCCGCCGCATCCTCGGGCCGGGCCGGGCCTGGGCCGGACCCTTGATCAAGCAATTTTTTTTTTTTTTATCCATTACCTTATTATCCTATTTGGGTGGGGAGATAGCTATGCCATAATCAGAAATATTATAAATATATATACAGTGAGGAAAATAAGTATTTGAACACCCTGCTATTTTGCAAGTTCTCCCACTTAGAAATCATGGAGGGGTCTGAAATTGTCATCGTAGGTGCATGTCCACTGTGAGAGACATAATCTAAAAAAAAAAAATCCAGAAATCACAATATATGATTTTTTAACTATTTATTTGTATGATACAGCTGCAAATAAGTATTTGAACACCTGTCTATCAGCTAGAATTCTGACCCTCAAAGACCTGTTAGTCTGCCTTTAAAATGTCCACCTCCACTCCATTAATTATCCTAAATTAGATGCCCTGTTTGAGGTTGTTAGCTGCATAAAGACACTTGTCCACCCCATACAATCAGTAAGAATCCAACTACTAACATGGCCAAGACCAAAGAGCTGTCCAAAGACACTAGAGACAGAATTGTACACCTCCACAAGGCTGGAAAGGGCTACGGGGAAATTGCCAAGCAGCTTGGTGAAAAAAGGTCCACTGTTGGAGCAATCATTAGAAAATGGAAGAAGCTAAACATGACTGTCAATCTCCCTCGGACTGGGGCTCCATGCAAGATCTCACCTCGTGGGGTCTCAGTGATCCTAAGAAAGGTGAGAAATCAGCCCAGAACTACACGGGAGGAGCTGGTCAATGACCTGAAAAGAGCTGGGACCACCGTTTCCAAGGTTACTGTTGGTAATACACTAAGACGTCATGGTTTGAAATCATGCATGGCACGGAAGGTTCCCCTGCTTAAACCAGCACATGTCAAGGCCCGTCTTAAGTTCACCAATGACCATTTGGATGATCCAGAGGAGTCATGGGAGAAAGTCATGTGGTCAGATGAGACCAAAATAGAACTTTTTGGTCATAATTCCACTAACCGTGTTTGGAGGAAGAAGAATGATGAGTACCATCCCAAGAACACCATCCCTACTGTGAAGCATGGGGGTGGTAGCATCATGCTTTGGGGGTGTTTTTCTGCACATGGGACAGGGCGACTGCACTGTATTAAGGAGAGGATGACCGGGGCCATGTATTGCGAGATTTTGGGGAACAACCTCCTTCCCTCTGTTAGAGCATTGAAGATGGGTCAAGGCTGGGTCTTCCAACATGACAATGACCCGAAGCACACAGCCAGGATAACCAAGGAGTGGCTCTGTAAGAAGCATATCAAGGTTCTGGCGTGGCCTAGCCAGTCTCCAGACCTGAACCCAATAGAGAATCTTTGGAGGGAGCTCAAACTCCGTGTTTCTCAGCGACAGCCCAGAAACCTGACTGATCTAGAGAAGATCTGTGTGGAGGAGTGGGCCAAAATCCCTCCTGCAGTGTGTGCAAACCTGGTGAAAAACTACAGGAAACGTTTGACCTCTGTAATTGTAAACAAAGGCTACTGTACCAAATATTAACATTGATTTTCTCAGGTGTTCAAATACTTATTTGCAGCTGTATCATATAAATAAATAGTTAAAAAATCATACATTGTGATTTCTGGATTTTTTTTTTTTAGATTATGTCTCTCACAGTGGACATGCACCTACGATGACAATTTCAGACCCCTCCATGATTTCTAAGTGGGAGAACTTGCAAAATAGCAGGGTGTTCAAATACTTATTTTCCTCACTGTATATAGGCTATATAAAAGTAACAAATGTGTACAAAAATTAGGCTGCAGTTACAAAATGCAGCACTTCATGCGCGGAGTCTCCTCCTCTCGCACGCATCACACCGGGAGCTTGAAGATGTAAAGAAAAAAAGAAAAACAGGAGAATTAACTTTGAGCAAGTGTGGAGGAAAGTCGGAGGTATGGAAGCAGTTTAAACAAGTCGTGGGCAGTGACAACAATATGTTGTTCATCATCGTTTCTTTTTTTTTTTACGTTTCTTCATTCAGATCCATTTGCGATCCGTTCCATTCTGAATAAACTAACAGCAGTTTACAGCTTCGTCCTTGTTGTATTATTCTAAACAGATTTCTGTAGTTCAAACAACTCTGAATTGTAGTTGAGAACGTCAGTTATAACGGCCCACGGATTAAAAAATTGTCGGGTTTAAATCGGGCTCGGGCTCATAATTACAGTTAATGCGTCGGGCCGGGCCGGGCTCGGACGCAACGTGCTCGGGCTCGGGCAGGTTCGGGCTTGATTTTTTGGGCCGATCTAAGCTCTACACTACCCACAATCCTAAGCGTAACAGCAACGTCTCTGATTGGTCCAACTCGCTGTTACCATAGTAACGTTTATTGACTGGGACTGAGTTTTATGATCTTACACCAAAAGAAAAGTCGTTTGGTGTAAGGTCGGCATTGGAGACGAAAGAACCAGTAGTGCAAAAACATGGCTTACTCATTTCTGGGTTTTAGGACTCAAACTAGGTGTGATGTAATTTAGAAACAGTCCAGCGGGGTGATGAGATTATATTCAGTGTTGGGGAGTAACGGAATACATGTACCGGTGTTACGTATTCAGAATACAAATTATGAGTAACTGTAGGCCTATTCTGTTACAGTTACAATTTAAATAGTTGGTATTTAGAATACAGTTACATTGTTGAAATCAATGGATTACATGACGATACTTCTCTGTTTCACGAGTTCATTCACTCTGTGAATAAATTAAGGCAACTCCATGCATTTCCCAGAAGCCCCAATATGAAAACCAAAAAATTAGCTATTTAATGATTGATGTGATCACTGATAGAGGTAGAGATGGAGCCGGAACCGGCACAACAGAGCCAGGGCAGGAATGCGTTTCTATCTTGGAAATTCAAACAACATTTCACATTAAAGAAAGAACAGGGAGAACGAAATATAACTGTGCTGTGCAACCTCTGCCTGCCAGCAACCAACCTCCTTTCAGCGTCCAAATTACTCCACCTCCAACCTGAAGAAGCATTTTAAAGGAAGTTATTTTTTAATTAGCCAAGGGTAGTCGTCTGCTGTAGTTTTACTGGTCACCTTGCTATTTTATAGATGACGTGTGACTTTACATTCTCCTACGTGCTGATTTACTAGCTCCAGAGCCGTTGAAAGACTGACTAGCTCCGTTTGACATGCTAGCTAACGTCAGCTAAAATTAGCTCGTGGTAGCTTAGACTGCGGTTAGATTTTTGTAGTATGCAGTTCGGGACTACAAATACAACAATCTATCTGCTTGTTCAGGTACACATTCAGCCAGTTGGAACAGAAGAACACACCATAATAGGCAGGTTTAGTAAGCTGTATGTGATGGCCACATTCATACACTTAGAAAATGCAATTCAATGTGGAAGTAATCCAAGTATTCAGAATACGTTACTCAGATTGATAAACGTAACGGAATACGTTACAAATTACATTTTTGGGCATGTATTCTGTAATACGTTTTGAAAGTATCCTTCCCAACACTGCTTATATTTACACTGTAAAATGTCCTGCAAGTTATGTTTCTTGGTCACTATTACAAAATACAAAATGAATAATCAACAGGATCTGTAACAAGATTGTTGTTTATGTTAAAAAAAGTACTATAGCTGATTTTTTTTAACAACTACATCTGGATATCAGTTGGCCGCATAGACCCAGCATGAGTTGGGTTGAACTACTAGTTAATCCCGTTATTTTAGCTGCTCTGATGTCACCTTCAAACTGTCTCAGAGAAACAGATGATGCCGTAAAGACTTTGTGTTGGGGACAAAAGCTCATTATCTGAAGTTTATTCCTCACTAAAAACAGAATATCCGTCACCTGAGGACACAAGTTCTCTGCTGTCTTTTAAAAAAAAAAGAGCGCCATATAGGTTGTTTTCACTCTGTGCTATCAATCATTTTGTCAGTCTACATGTCAGCTTTTCTCCCTAAATATGTCCCATGGGAAACAAATGAATCAATAACTGCGAGAAGCTGCGGAGCTCCTGAGGGTGAACAAACGAGAGCGAGATGAAAAAAGTCCCACAGCAATGTGAAAAAACATCACTTTCACTTCAACTTTGGTTAACTTTCCTCAAAGTTACAGGAGAGAAAATACGCCGTCAGAAGTGGATCCGTCTTGACACGTTCCACAGCGAAAAGACACGGCGACCTCCTTCAGAGAGATTATTATCCAATGACAACGCAGTGTGTGTGTGTGTGTGTGTGTGTGTGTGTGTGTCGGGTCAGTCTAAGAATACCAGCTCACGCTGACCCGCCGGTACAAAAAGATGGGAGAAATGTCCTCATCCATCACCAGCTGACTGAACATCGCCCCACTTTCAGAGAATAAGATGGCCGCCGCCGGTGCATCTTCGCTCTCCTTCGTGGAGATTCTGAAAGGCGAGCGGCGATCAAGGTGAGCGCAATATCTGAGCAAAGTCACTGCCCGAGGACTCAACGCACGCTCCAGAACTAGGGACACTAGGGTACTAGGGATAGGGGCCGTTTTTTGGCAGTTTGCAGATTACCTGTATCTGTGTTTTATTTGCCTGATAACGGAAAAAGTTCATGAATTAAAAAGTGTTCTACATTGACTCGGCTCTGTCTGTCCCTCTTCTTCGGTTTCACTCACCACTGAGTCTGACTTAATGTCCCGGAAGAAATAGAGAGGCGAGGTCCCTGGCAGCGGTGGAAGAAGTATTCCAACATGGCATCATGACTTCGCGTAAACATACACGCCGACTTTCTAAAGCCAAGTGGCGTGTTACATTTTGAGCTATCCGCGTGGACGTCTACGCTGTATACAGCGGACGTAAACATACACGCCACATGGCGTGTTATCACCGTCTTGCCCGTGTTATCCCGAGAACAACGTGTTATCGCGAGAAGAAAGCTACGGTTGAGTTTAGGAAAAGAAAAAGGGGGGTTGGCTTTACACAAACAAGACAGCGAAGAAACGGCACACGCGGGACGTGATTCCCAGTCTCCTTGGTGAAAGTCCTGTTTGACCCATCCTCCACCCCGACCAACCTCCCAATGAGGATTTTCGCCCTTTCATGCTACTCACTACAGTGTACATTCAATCACAAGGTAATGTAAGTCAATGGAGGCCAAACGGCGTTGATAAACACGCTAAAAAGAGAGTATGCGTCTTGATAACACGCCAAAAATGGCATACGGATTGGCGTGTCATACGTACGCCACTTCATGACATCAGTCTGAGTTTTCAGATCTTTTACTTCAATAAAAGTACTAACACCACACTGTCAAATTACTCTGTTACAAGTTAAAGTCCTGCATTGAAAATTTTACTTAAGTAAAAATCTGTATCGTCAGGAAAATGTATTCAAAGTATTAAAAGTCAAGACAAATCCTCCCATTGTAGGTCGTTATATTGTTGGCTAGTTTTATTCATAATAAAACATCAGATTTTATAAACTACATATGTTCTGTGTGCAGTAATCTTAATGTGTAAAGTAACTAGTAACTAAAGCTGTAACAGATGAATGTAGTGGAGTAAAAAGTCCAATATTTCTCTCTGAAATGTAGCGGAGTAGAAGTAGAAAGTGGCACGAAAAGAAAAGACTCAAGTAAAGTACCTCAACATTTTGACTTAAGGACAGTACTGGAGTACATGTACTTAGTTACATTCCACCGCTGGAAACTGGCTCTACAGTGAACCCAGCATAGTTTATTTAAACAGCATCAAACTGTCAGCTGCTACACAGGAATCCAAATGTTGTGGCGGCTTCACGCTGAGCCTCTGGAAGGCTCTCTGTCGTGCGACGGTGTCGGAGTGCGACGACGACCCCTGTAAAGACGTCAGGAGCATGCCGAGGCCTTTAAAGCTGCAGACTGACACCAGATCAGATGCGGCAGACAGGAAACACCTGCTTTGATCTCAGCTGAGTGGCTTGGTTTTGCATTTCAAAGAGCTGCCGGCTGTCAGCGTTGGGAAGTCTCTACGGTCCAGCAGAGATGAGACGAGGCTGCATATGTATACAAATGTAAACAGTAGAATAACCTTTTAAATGATTTCTTTCTCCTAAGAAGTAGGATAATATTCTGAACCCATAAAGGAACCCTTCAGGTCTGATTCATTCACTCATTCAAAAGCTGATTCACGAAAAAAAACAAGCATATATCTGTGAAAAGTCAAGCTCTGTAACTGGTATGTATTCCACGTATTTATTGCTGTCAGCAGCACGTTGACTGCTGCTGTATAAGAGCGTTAAGATCCTCGTAGGGAGGAGGTCGGGGGGGATGTTTGGCTCCTAAAACACAGAGCTTTCAAGAGGGGGGGGGGCAGAGTTCATGTCCTGAAGAAGTTAAGGAGAAAACACAAGACTTTCACCAGGAAACAGGTGATGATGTCCTGAAGAAGTTAAGGAGAAAACACAAGACTTTCACCCAGGAAACAGGTGTCCTGGGTGGGGTGGGAAAGTTTTTTGTTGTTGTTGTTAGTCTACTGTATGTATATTGTAAAATTGTATAAAAAGAACTATGAAGAAGGAGTTAAAGAGAAAACACAAGACTTTTTTTCCGGTAACAGGTGTAAACAACATCTTTCTTTTAATCTTAACTAGTCTTTTGGTGTCTAAACTTAACTGTTGTTGCCGCATGACGCCACCTTTTTCTCTGTTGTAAAGACTGCTAAACTTAATGTCATGTGACCGGCCGGCATTCGCCGTAATATTGTAGGATATCTTACGACAGGGGGGTCAAACTAAGTTTCACTGAGGGCCACACTGGAAAATATGAATCACATCAAGGGCCAGACAGTTTATTGCTTTTATTTCATGGAAAGAGTAAAATGTATTTGACTCTATTATTGCATGTCTCATTTAGTCTTACCATTTAGAGTTTGGTCGACAAAAGTGTCGAAGAAAATGTTGGAAAAACGTCACAAATGTCGAAAAAAATAAGCACAAATGTCAAAAAATATGTCGGAAAAAGTGTCAAAAACGTTGAAGAAAGCCCCCAAAACGTGGCAAAAACTAGGCGGGCCAAAATGTATTGTGAACCTAAATTGATATGGGGCCGGATCAGAATTTGTGAGGGGCCAGATCTGGGCCAAGGGCCTCGAGTTTGACACGTGTGTCTTACGAATTGTTGTGCCTAATTTTTCGTACGTTACGAACCTGTTGAGAATGAGTTGGAAAAAGATACATGGTTTTTACTGGACATGCTCAGCTAACTAACAAACTAACTGCAGCCTGTGGCCGGGTTAGCTCAGTTGGTAGAGCAGGCACACATATGTAGAGGTGTATACCTCAACGCAGAAGGTCCAGGGTTCAAGTCTGACCTGTGACAATTTCCTGCATGTCTTTCCCCCTCTCTCTTCCCCTTTCATGTATAGCTGTCCTATCCATTAAAGGCGTGAATGCCCAAAAACATCTTTAAAAAAAATAAACTAACTGTGGCCCGATAGGAGCTGTGTGTGTGTGTGTGTCTTCTTTAACCCTTTAACTGATTCTTCATCTGATCATCATTTGTTTTTTAACTTATATTTTTGTTTTGTGAGTATTTCAACTTTATTTAAATGTAACAGAAACAAACACGACTGCAACTCACGACAGATCTGAAACAGGATCAGTTTATCTAGCACATATAGACGCCTACTTCCACACCAAAAACACATTAAAAAAATGTGTGTGTGTGTGTGTGTGTGTGTGTGTGTGTTAAACAGGCAGTTAACAGCCAGAAACACAGACGTGATGTCTGTCACCTTGAACACGATGCTCCTTCAGTTTTTTTTCTGCAGGTGATAATTTGAAGGACAGGCTGGTCTACTTTCTGTACAACACACACACACACACACACACACACGCACACGCACATGCACACACACACACACACACACACACACACACACACACACCCCTATTCATCTCAGAAAGAAAAACACACATCTTTGCGTCATGTGTTGCTCCCCGGTGGATTCACAGAGAGAAAAAAATTATCAGACGCAGAAGGACTTCATTCATTTCTTTCTTGGTCCTCAGACACACACACACACACACACACACACACACACACACACACACACGATCTAATGGTGGGTCTCTACAGTAGCTGTTGGTGGATGTACTACATCGGGACTATTGGCGTCCCTTTTGACGCAGTTATGTTAAGGAAAAGGTTGTGGGTGGGCGTACGTTTCCGTGACTCCTGGAAAGAACGGGACGGTTAAAGAAGAAAGCGACTTTAGGAAACGTGACGAGCAGGACATGAACCCCGGTCTCCTGGGTGAAAGTCCTGTGTTTGACCCATCCTCCACCCCAACCAACCTCCTTACATACTCCTCTCTAAACCCCGTGTAGCTGCTGCTCTCCCCGCTACGTTATACAAACAAGCTGATGGACGCCTTTTCAGCGCTTCAGACGCTGACACTGTCCAAACGTCCGTATTTTACGAGTTTGGAGTGAGAACGGGTTGTGCCACAGCGTCACCATTTATTAAAGAAATCTAACAATTTGGTCCCCCTGGACCTTCGTTGAGAGTATTCGTAATACTCTTTTCCAAATCTACGTCACAGAGGAAACTAATAGGGGTGGTTTTCGGTTCTGTACGGTCTCTGTTATTTTTTCTTTTAATCTTTAACACTCCAGAAATATACTTCAGCATATGATATATAGCTAAAATTGGCATACTGAATGCATGTTGCACAATAAATGCACACAGTGGCAGTTCTATCTATTGTTTTAGTTCCGCTGTCATCACAGGTAACATGAAATCCAAAATGTTCCCACACACCAGACTATATACAACGCTGGAGCATCCTCCAACTCTGGGCAGTCTTCCTCATCTCTCCCACTTCACATTTCTACACGTGACGTGACCTGCAGCACTCCACACTCCACCTGAGGAGCGGTCGGCTCGGCGCCTCTCAAAATCTGATGAAAATCTTTTAAACTGACCTTTGTTGATCTGAAATGAAGACAGATTCAGCAACTGCACGGCCTATTTCTCGCTTAAAATGTTTTCAGAGACACGTTTCGGTGAACTTTTCGTGAAATACGAGATCGTATTCAGAACGAGACGCCATTAGAGTCTGTTTTGAAATTCGGCAGCAGCAAGAACCACGTGACGCGTTCGTCCAATCAGCTGCCATGTGTTGCGTTCGTCAGGCTCATCCCCCTCGTCGTTTCCAGTAAGTGTTTTAACATAGATGTATAAAGTGGGCACTACGGCAGTAAGTGGTTAGTGCACGTTAACAGTGGACCGACGAACCGTGAGACACACACACACGCTCCGAACCGAGACAAGCGAACTGAGCTGTTCGGATGTTTTTTCATGAACCGTACCACCCCTAGAAACTATAAACAAAGCTAGAAGTGACTCTTCTCTCTCCGGTTTATTACACATCTGCATTCAGAACATCCACAGTTGATTGTGAGCACTGCTAACACAGCGTTTCACACCTTCTCTGGCACGGCGCTGCAGCGATCTGACTGAACAATGCGAGCGTCTTCAGCACTCATCCCGCACGAGAAGAGTTTTCTGCCGTGCCGACGTCACGCCAAAACCTGCCCCCAACCAACCAGATAAACACTTCTGACTGATTAAGCTGCTCTAAGAAAGAGATGGAAAGAATAGCTTTGTATGCAGCCCCACCCCCCCTCCCCCCATCCCCCAAAACACCTTCCACCGACGCTGCAAAAAACACACCGACATCAAAGGCAGCAGCTTGCATGACTGCAGCGTGCAGAAAGAGGCTGATCGGGATGCACAGCAGTTAAATGATAGTTCACTTTAATCCTGCGGGGAAACTTCACCTGAACGCACGCACGCACGCACGCACGCACGCACGCACGCACGCACACACGCACCATCAACAAATAGCTGCCCTCGGTTTTATAATCCGTGCCCTCGGTTTTATAAATGTGCGCAAAGTTAGAAAGATATTCACAGATTCGAACTTCCGGGATCAATTACTTTACAGCAAAGTGTTATTAAATCACAAACGACGCATCTTTCCTACCATAGTGAGGTTAACAACGAGCTACGGCAGGAGGCCTAAGGCAGCGTTTCCCAGAGACAGTTCTCACTTTTCACAATAAAAACTGTAGACATATAACCTAGACTTTGTAACTGTTTACCAGAGGGAATTAAATTCACTCAAAGTAAAAGGAAACTCAATAAATAGCTTACAGTAGCTCCCCTCTATTTTCCACTGGGCGCATGTGCGCTGCATCCCGGAGGCACCGCGACCCTTCAAGTCATGGTACGTGTCCATTGTCAGCGTCATTTCCCCGCTTCCCATCCATTTCTATGGAAGCAGCCGTGCAATGCATTCTGGTAGCGTCACGGGGACTTTGGCACACCAGCCAACTTTATGCAAATGAAAAGCTCGACGCCTCAGACAATCTGATGAAAATCTTTCAAACTGACCTTTGTTGATCTGAAATGAAGACAGATTCAGCAACTGCACGGCCTATTTCTCTCTTAAAATGTTTGTAGAAACCAATTTCGTAAACTATTTTCGTAAAACAAGAGATAGTATTCCAAACGAGCCGTTTTGAAATTCGGGAGCAGCCAGCCCTACGTGACGCGTTCGTCCAATCAGCTGCAGCCATCGTGGTTGTAGGAGGGCGGGGCCTGTTTTCTTTGCTTGTCATTGGTCAGTGAAGAGAAACTGGTGGCGAGCCCACTAGCTTGCAATTCTGGGAAGCGGAGACAACACCAGAGAAGAGAAGCATGGAGTTTAAATGCAGGAGTGCTTGGAGTGGAAGGTAGATACTAGCTTAATAAACACGTGATTGTTCTGTAAAGTACGTAAAGTAGAGACAATAACATCTGCGAGTCGGGCAGCAAGACGCTCCGCTTCTGACACGCTCCCGGTATGGTATGGCGCGTGGCGGAGGACGGAACGCACCACAGATGCACCCGGTGGAAAATAGGGGTTAGTTTTAGCTTTTCTTGCTTCAGCTTACCAACCATGTTCGGACCGCACAGGGGCAGACGGGGCTGGAGTCTCCGGAACTAACCCCGTAACTTAAAAGGTGCTCTATGCGATGACACGCGTTTTTTAAGCAACAACATTGTTTGTCACATACAGCAAACGTCTCCTCATTATCTGCTAGCTGCCTGTCCCCTGAACACACTGTAAAAAACATCTCACTATCTGCTAGCTGCCTGTCCCCTGAACACACTGTAAAAAA
>NC_050175.1:5678053-5710553 GCF_008315115.2 Sander lucioperca
TAATGAATGACTTAAGTGATGGATTCTAAACATTTGAAATGTAGCATTTAAATGTTTTTGTTTAAAAAAGGTTGTTGTTTAGTGAATCTATCACTGCCAGCGCTGGATTGTACCTGTATTGTACCTGTATTCTGCCCTACAAAACAAAAAGGCAGTAACTGCATTTTTGGTCCAAAATGAGTTATTATCATTTTCATGACATTCAAGGCATCCTTTGTTATGTGACAAAACATCTTATCTCAAATGTGTGTCGTTTTGGAGAAAAATGGTAGTCGTTTGTACAGTAACTGCAAAATAGGGGTAAAATATCAAATTAAATATGAGGATTGATATGTACAAAGAATGAGTTAATATAAAGTAACAAAAACAGCCACATGTCCAATAATCTACCTACAACTACTTAGCTGGATGACAGGATAACTTGATAACAGCTTAGCAATGTGAGACTTTAAGCAGCCGTTTCAGCACCAGAACAGCTTCCGGGTGGAAAATATTGACCTAAAATGATCAAATTAGTATTGGTTTTGGTATATCCATGTTCAGGAAAACAAATGGTTCCAATTATTTCAAATACAGTGTATCTAACACACCCAGAGCCCAAGTTCTGGCAAAATAGTTTTTGAAGAATCTGTAGTTACTGCCTTTTTCCTTGGTATGGTGCTACATTTTTGGTAAGTAATACAAAGCAAGAATACAGTAACTGCAAAATAGGGGTAAAATATCAAATTAAATATGAGGATTGATATGTACAAAGAATAAGCTAATATAAAGTAACAAAAACAGCCACATGTCCAATAATCTACCTACAACTACTTAGCTGGATGACAGGATAACTTTAAAGTCATTTTTCTCAGTTCTGCACTCTGCGTAGTTACTGCCTTTTTGCTTTGTAGGGCAGTTAATTGTACCTGTATTGTACCTGTATTGCGCTGGTCAGGGGGTACTTGGCTTAAAAAAGCAATTCAAAGGGGGTACAATATTGAAAAAAGTTTGAGGACCACTTCTCTAACCTGTTAACATGGGAGCCGAAATAAAAACGGACACGCCACGCAGCTGACACGCTCACACCACACTCACGCCACGCTCACACCACGCTCACGCCACACAGCCAGTGTGTAGCCGGCCTTAGGGGGTTAGGGATAGGGGGGGTTAGGCTTAGATGGGGGTCGATGTGTAACACCATCTAATGTGACCTTTGACCTGACGGGGTTTGAGGAGTTCAGCTCTGAGATGTATACTCGCTTTGTTTAAACCTTTGTGTGCAAAGGAGATTATTAAGAGATTATCAGAGCAGGAAATCAGTTCACGCTGGCCAACCAAATTTTTGAGAGTTTGAAGCATTCCTGGTTGTACTTATAGAAGCAGGAAGAGAAGCTTTAACTTTCTTTACTTTGTGAATGACTCGTGTCTTCAGAGGAGTCCTGTTAGGATGACGTTGACGTAGAGACATACCAGCTTATTCTGAAGGGAGGAGAGAGAAGGGCTGCTTTATTATGAAAAAAATCCTAATCACAATATCTTTGGTCAGTATTAAAATCACGATTGTTTAACACGATTACTCATTGACTTTTGAAAAGATGTGCAATAGTTACAGACACAAATCAACAGTGAAAACACCTTGAACTGTGAAATTTCCCTTAAGACTTTTCCCATTTAATTACTTAAAAATGAATAAAATAAATAATATATTCATTCTTATTATTCAGTCCTCTGTTTCATTTACAGAACAAACAGCTACGTCACATTCTGCGTCACGGGCGAACCGGAAGTAAAGTAACATCTGATTATTTCTCTTTTCTAAACTTAATCATGTTAAGGTGTTTTGATCATGCACAACAAAACAACATTTGCAAAAATGAAATCCCCCTTTCAATAATATGTATGGTGCGCCTCGGTCGGCCATGCCAAAATACTTATTTATCAGTCCCTCCAGAGAAACGTGATTATGCGATCTCATAATTCAATGCATAATCAGCCAAAGTCTGCATATTTATTTCGGGGGATGCATTTTTTCAAATACGCCGCACTTTCGCCACATAAATTGCTGATTTCCGCGCAAAATATGCGGGGCTTGCATGATTTCATAATCCCTGCATTTTCGATGCAAAAAAGTCCCATATATCTTAGCAGAAAGTTGAAAAATGTTGCGTTTACTTCACACAAGAGCAGCCATTTTCCCATGTTGCCATGGGAACGTTATGAAGTGACGTAATTACGCGATGTGAACATCCTCGAAAAGCTGCAAACCCCGCGATGAAGCCACGATGAAACCGCAGTTTTTGCAAGTTCCCGCAATTTCATCGCATAAAACTGCAAAAATATCCCGCATATTCCATCGCATTTTTTAAGAAAACGTGACGCATAATCAAGGATTTTTGCCCGCAACAATCACAAAAAAACTCTTTTTCTGGAAGGACTGATTTATGAACTTCAATATTTAATGGAAAATATTATATCTACTTAAGTAGTTGTTTTGGTGCCTAAACTTAACTGTCAACGGCGCATGACGCTCACTTTTCTGGCTAAACTCAGCTACCATCCACAGCCCCTGTCATCTGGCGGTGTCTGTACCCGGCTCACAGTCACCTATTGGCGGCTAAATAACTGCCGCTGGTAGCCGGCGTCCCAGAGCTCTGAAGCAGCTAACTACAACCAGCAACTGCTGCTCGCATTTTATTGTTCTATTGCACTATAGACTGTTCAAGTTACAGCGCTTTACTAGTTTAAAATACAAACTTCAATGTTAGGTATATATGTTCTCTTGGTGAAGTAGCATTGATCACTTGGGGGGGGATATGTAGACCAGAAAGGGGGAAATCCCACGCAGCCTAGTTATAGTCATTAAGAGAAATCCAGAGAGAGTTGTGTGGAGCTGATAGTCTTAAGTAGCTTTGTAGCAACTCACTAGGCAATGGCTTGAATGTAACGGACGTTCATTAATATCAAAAAGTTATGCACTAGAGCTGCAAAGATTAATCGATTAATCGATGAGTTGCCAACTCTTAAATTAATTGCCAAATATTTTGATTATCGATTAGTCGGTTTGAGTAATTTTTTTTAAGACAAAAGTAAAAATTCTTTGATTCCAGCTTGTTAAATGTGAATATCTTCTAGTTTCTTCTCTCCTCTGTGACGGTAAACTGAATATCTTTGAGTTGTGGACAAAACAGGACATTTCAGGACGTCATCTTGGGCTTTTGGGAAACACTGATCCACATTTTTCACCATTTTCTGACAATTTACAGACCAAACAACTAATCGAAATAATCGAGAAAATAATCAACAGATTAATCGACTATGAAAATAATCGTTAGTTGCAGCCCTACAATACACTAAAGCTTCAAACAAACAACTTGTGTGGCAGCCCCGGTTCTAGACTGCTTTGAGTGGGGGGGCAGTAAGAGATGTTGGTTGGGCTTCAACCACTACTGTTATTTTTGGATTTCTCCTGGCTGTACGGGAGCAGAGCTTCACCTCGCTAAATCGCTTTTTTTCTCCAATGTAGTTGTCCAATTATTAAACTCCTTGCATCGATAACACTATATTTCTGTCATTGGATGCGCCGAATTTGTGACAGGAGAAAGAAACATTAATCTAGGTGTGTAGATGGAGTACTCCAGCCACCGTCTCCAACCGAACGTGCTCGGGCTTATGCGTGTGTAGTCCGTCCAAAGTTACGCTTTGGGAAAAACCTACCATACACTGTACACATCGGAAAAGTGGCCCGCTCTCTCGTTGTGTCTCCATGTTTTATATATAAGTAAAACATATTATTTTAATGTGGCATTTTATGATTGGTTGAACCGACGAGAACAAAATAAAATAGCCTACATATTGTTTTTTATATGGAGCGAAGGGAAGATTGCCTATACTGGGGTTGTGGGGCAGACAGAGCATTGGGGGGGGGGGTGGCATTGCCCCACTTGCACAACCTCTGTCAAATCCAACTGTTTCGGACATTTGCGTTCTCACTTACAGCTTCTCCGATTAATGTTAGATACGTTAAGGGTTATAGTGCATGCATGCTTGATAAGAAAAAGGACCAGACTTTTACTTGGCTGCTATTTTTCTGACCAGATCTAAACAAAGAACCTCATTTAAGTTGAGTTGAAGTTGAAGTTGAAATGTCTTTAAAGTGCCCATATTATGAAAAAAATCACTTTTTCTGGGATTTGGGGTGTTATGTTGTGTCTCTGGTGCTTCCACACACATACAAACTTTGAAAAAAATCCATCCATGCTGTTTAGAGTGAGATACAGTTTCTGAATGTGTCCTGCCTTCAGTCTCTGGGTGAGCTGGTCAAAATCGGCACGAAGGAGGAGAAGGCTAACCGCAACCATTAGCTCGTAGCGTTAGCATGCTAACGCTAATGCTAATGCTAGCATGCTAACGCTAGCATGCTAACGCTAGCATGCTACCTCGTTCTCAATAGCAAAGCACTGCTACAACACACACAAGTTCACCATAATCTACAAAAGAACTACTTCCATGTGCGCCCTCATTTAGAAGTCTCCCAGCTAATCCTGCCTTGTAACTGACCGAAGTTGTAGAAACAGCCTTTCTTTTTCTGTCTATGGAGCTAGCTAGCTGACATGATCTACATCTGAGCTACTGAGCATGTGCGAGTGCAATCAAAGATAGTACAGAAGAAGAAGAAGAAAAGAGGTCTCACTCTGTAGCTAAAACAGAGACCAGCTGAAAAGAGGATCTGCAGCAGTGAGAGAGAGCGGTGCAGTACAACAACAATATGGTGTTTTTAGAAAATTAAACCATGTAAACCTATTCTGGTACAACCTTAAAATACAATTATGAACCTGAAAATGAGCATAATATGGCTGCTTTAATGTCCCCAAGGGGCAATTTGGTTCACAATAGGTAGCCAACACATACACATTCGCACAAAAACACATAAAAACATAAAATACTATATAGATAAGAGCATAAATACACATGTACACTATACGCAAATAAATGAAAAAAATATGTGCTGTGACATGGTCAGGGATGGCAGATGACCTATAGTTTGTTGAGAAACCCAACAGCTGATGGTACAAATGATCTCAGGTATCTGTTCATTCATTACTTCAGTGTCTTCAACTTGACAACCTGACAGAATGGGAACAAAACAAAAGCAGAATCACAGAACAGAAAGGTTTTCATACATCTCACTGAGCAGCTGGGAAGACTCTTCATTATTCACCAAAACCAGACGAGGAGAGGTGATATGACCCCCAGACTGAGACACTCAAAGAGAAGGAGATAAAGGTTAAGATTTATTGTTAATAATGATACTGAAACAGAGTGGAAGAAGACAAACAAAGAACAAGGAGCTGTGTGGGTGAGACGGAGAAACCTCGGCGGAGAAGAATTCAAAAACAAACTGACGTGAAGTGAACAACATCAGAACTGTGTGAGGACAGAAACACTGCGAGGACGAGGAGAACAACTAGAAAAACTAAAGTAAAGACACTAAACGCAGACCTGGTGTGCGTCTGTGTTCGCTTCTGTAGTTCTGTCTTTGTGAGGATCAATAACTGTTATGGTTTTGTACATTTCTGTTGTCTTTATTGTGATTTCTGTACATTTTCTGTTTTTTTGTATATTTATTCTGTATATTTCTGTTCCCTGTTGTGTTGTGTGTCAAGTCTCGGTGTTTAGTTGATTTCATGTTTTCTGTCTGTTGTTCCTGTTTCCTGTTTTATTTTGATAGTCTGTTTTCTGTCTTGTCATGTCTAGTTTTACTTTCTGTGTTTTCCCTCTTTTGTTGATTGTCCTGCCCCGCCCTAATGTGTTTCACCTGTTGTCTCACCTGTTCCTGGTTTGCTCGTTTCCTAGTGTATTTAGCCTCTGTGTTTCCCCTTGTCCTTTGTCAGAGTGTTTTGTGTTTTTGCCTGGTCAGTCTGTGTCCTTGTGCCGTGAGTTTCTGTTCCTCGTACTTTTTGTTTGGTTTTCAGTCAGTTTGTTTCGGCCTTGTGTTTTTTTGCACTTTTTCCTGGCGTTTTCCAGTCACTGTACTGCCGCTTTTCGTTGAAATAAATCCTTGTGTTCTACCCTCTGCCTGCCTGCCTGCCTCTCTCTGCATTTGGGTTCACTATTCCCTGCCTCCACGTAACATAAGTTTTAAAAACGTCACTTTAAGAGAGTGAAAGTGTTTTTAAGAGTGGACAGTGAGGGCAATTTTTAAAAGTGGGACCATTTAACATTTCAGAGTTTTTGGTAAATAAGAACATTTTTGGAAAGTACACAATGTTTGAAAGGTAGGAGCATTTCCATTCCATCCATTTTATACCAAAATCTGCCTGTATATGGGGAATTCTTCAACTATGGTACTCTTTGAGCTAGACAGTTTCAGAAAATAAAAACATTTCTACAGTTTTTTTAGTATCAGTTGGTTTCTCAATCTGTCTAGAAACCTTCCCTGAAGTTGGCTGTGACGATTTGTATTGAATAATATATATTTTTTGCCATTTTTATCTGACGGTCCAAGAAAACGGTCATTTCCATCACATAACAAAACGTGTTTTTAAGAGAAAAATAATTAAATATCTTCTAAGTATATTTGATTAAATAGCACGCACATCTCTGTTCAAATTTGTAATTTATTATTTTTTCAGAAATGTAACTGTAAAGATTTTACAATGTTTACACTAAAAAAACACCTAAAACTAGGTCACTGGAACATTTCATTTACTTATCATAGCTCAAAATCATGTATTTCTCAAAGTGTATACACATATCTTAGCCCTAACTGCACAGTTATCAACACCACTTAATATAGCTGGTTTGATTGTAGGTTTTTTTATGTTTTACTTTAAAATATGTGTTGTGGTGGAAATTACATGGCGTGGCGGAAGAGACAGATAGGCAACATCCGATTAAAAACTATTTTTCTGCTGCTCTATGTGGTGAACCAGAGCAAATCAATAAGCAACAGAATTACTGAACAAAAACATCACCATTATTTTTAAATTAAAAACAATCCAAAAAATAAAACATGAATTTGTGTTAAAAATCAGCGAATCATTTCTTCACTGTTTTCTACATACTTAACTAGAGCAAACTAGAGCAAACCCTTTGTCATCATTACCTTAATATTACCAGTTGAATATAATGTTGAATAACAGATCAAATAGGCAATACATTTTGAAATTGATGCTATGCTGAACCAGAGCAAACACTATGTACTTAAATGTTACTGTCATTTGTGTTATGTCGTAAATCCATGTACTGTCAAATGTAATCGTGGAATAACAAGTTGAATCTGACTAAATAGACATTGTATTTGCTAAATACTGTATCTGTCAACTTGCATATGGGCCAGAGGTTCAGTTATGTTTCATGGTCAAGAACAGAGCATATTTCCTTCCAAACTGTTGGCTCCACCATCACATGCCTCTTTGTTACTGGTTGAGGTTCTGGGAGCAGCCTGATCACATCTTCTGGCCGGTACCAAATAACATCGTCTCTCATAGGCCAAAAGAACTTGTTTTTGCCAATATGACTCATGGTTCTCACCAGAGCACAACCCTCAGGGTCCACATCCTGTATAATGCCAGGGTAAGGATCCCCATCATACCGTACCACACACCAACTTCCAATCAGTCCCTCATGCAGGTCTATGATGGGTTGAGATGTGCTGGTAAGTGTGCTTGAACTTGGTGATCCCAATGCAGTCTCCATGTTCTGTGCTCCCAGTATGCCGACTTTTTTGAGACCAAAACACTGGCAAGGATGGGGATCTGCACAAAAGCAGCTGAGAACTCGCCAAGAAATCTCCCCCGGTCTTGTAGAGACAATCTAAAAGAACAAAATGCATTTACACTGTGGAGATATACATTGAAAAATGTTAAACTCTCATTACAAAGGTGACATGTGTGATACCTGATGTATCTGCATGGGTCCTTTGATGGTCAGCAGGCCATCAGAAAGGAGACTATCCATCTCTTCAATTTCCCCCTCAGTGATGTACATTAACTTGACAGTCAATGTCATACAACACTTTTCCAGTTGGAAGGTCAATGCCCTTGGCCACAAGCGAGTCTGCTTGGCTTTTTAACAGCTGCACCAATTCCATCAGCTGGGCCCTACCCATGTCCGGCCTCCAGAAAATCCCAGGTCACCTTTTGGAATCCCAGCTCATATGGTACTCTGCTCAGGAAACAAAAAGCTCTTTTTTGACCTATACTGAGTGGTTGGGCCATCACTTATGACATGCAGGGTGGTTGCAGCTGTGTTTAGTTGTTTGAGGTAGGGAAGCACTTTTTTAGGTGAGCCCAGATTGCAGATGGGTCATGGAGCATTGAGGAACTAATGGTGCAAACAGACACAACACCATTCTTAGTGTGAGCCACACCAGTATGGAGGCTTACCTGCTGGTGGGAATCGCCAAAATGGACCGCTTGGATTTCATTGTAAAATTTGCACATGTAATTTTCTGCAAAGTCAATTTGTAGAACAATACTGTCTTTGTCAATCTTTTCTTTTAGTGCTCTCAAAGACAGATATTGGTGTTTTATGTTGTGAATGTGCTTTCCCATCTTTTTTTTCAGTTGGTCCGAAAAGTCATCCAAAAGTGCCTTCAAAGTCCCATATACTTTTTCCTTCGTTGTGCGGTGAACTTTAATCATTTGTTTGGAGCCGTCTTTTTTCTTTTTTTCTCTGTCTTCCACAGAGCTTCTCCATCCAGCATCGAAGGCAGAGGTTTGGAGCTCGTGGTCTTTACAATCCAGACACTCCCTGTACATTCATTCTTTTGTCACATTTTTGCATGCAATGCAACTGAATACATGAGATCAGTGACTTTGGAAGTTTTAATGACTTTGTCAAAGAACAGTTTGTTTGCCATGAACTGTATGTTTGAGTGTAGCTTACACAGACATGTCTCTGTCTTTGATCGTTGGTGTAACAATCCAAAAGGGTCGCTTTTTGCAAAACTCTGCATAGGAGAGTCTGACTTCGGGATTCTCGTGTCTAAACTTCAGGTGCAGCGTCTGCACAGAATCCACCAGGAAGCGCTTTTGCATTTTATTTTTCATCTTTGTAATTGTCTCTTTCTTTTCAGTAGTGGCCCTACTGTTATCGTCGCGTTCTAAAAACTTTGTTATCTTTTCCTTCACTTCTTGGCTGACTCTGTTTGTTGTGTTTTGCGGGTGTATGTCATGTTGTCCTGATTAGTTTTGTAGAGAATCCAAACTCTTTCTTGGCCACCGAGACCAGGCGGTATTTTTTTAAGATCTTGCCAACCACAAGTTTGGAGAAGTCTTGTCTTCTTTAATTGCTTGCTTCCTTGCTGCATCTGTTGCTTTGTCTTCATTTTAGGTGACTCTAGGGTCCGCAGGTTCTTCTTTAGTCGATTACTTCTTTTTTTGTATTTTTCAACTTTTCTGAGGGCATCCTCCCTGTTTAATGTCATTAAGATCTCTGTACGTACACCTTTGCTCTTGCCTTCCCAACCTTTTTTCTCCCTCTTTTCCTCTGTGGAGTTCTCTCTGGTGTAGGCTCACACAGCTGAGGTGTTTCAGGGATGTCTTCTGCATTAACACTCATGTTGTCTGGTGATTGTGGTGGTGTTGTATGTGCCATGAAACTATTCACTGCTGAGACCATTTTCAATTTCCTACGTCTGTTTCGTTGAGAAATTCGCCACTGTCTTCTCATTTTTCGTTGTTCTCTTTTTGGCATTTCTGTCACAGATTTAACAACACCTTGTTGCTTTTTCGTCAGGTATCTTTCTGTGTCCTTCTTGAGGTACTCTGCATATTTAAGTGGATCTGATTTTATTCTTTCTCTGTATGATCTTGACCTCTGTGCTGTGGTATTGCTTGCCATCTTAAAGAAAGAGCCAAGACATCATGTCAAACCTACTTATCTATTGTTCTCTTATTTACCAACAATATTGTAATAATAATAATACATAATACAATACTTCCTTACTACCTTAACTGTTTTTGAATTTAAATGTTTTTTTTACATTAAAGTTTTAGTATTATAGCCCAAATAATTTGCTGTTTAGCACGAACAATGTCATTTCCACCACAATGAACACAATGAACATTTCCCCCCTTTCCCTCTAAAATCTCATGCTATGTTAGCCTGCTAATATTAGTTTTAGAGTTAGCATTAAATATACACAAATTACACATTATTAAATTAAATTCATCCAGTTATTTTTACGTCCATGTGAAATATGAGCTGTTTGGAAATGACGACCAATAAACATACTCTCAGTTTTACTCATATTTACCTTGATTTTTCTTCTTTTCATCACCCCCTGTAGAGGACACCATTTCATCCAGCCATGTGTTCCCAAGGGGGTCAGCTTCTCCTCGGACCGCGAACCTCCTATGGCGCCATTTTGATGCTACCAAGCCATCACCCCCCGTTAGCATCCCATTGACTGCCATTCATTTTGACGTCACTTTGACAGAGAATAACTTTACATCTGAAGAGTTTAAAGACTCTATTTGTCCATTGTTTATTTCTAAAGAAACACGACAATGTATAAAAGGCTCCATTACCTTGTACCTCACGTTATGGCTCCGTAGCAGATGTTTTTATAAAAATAGGCTAACGATTGGGTCATAACCACGAGACTTACTGTCTCATAGTAGAGGAATTACCGTATAGTACAGGAGAAGCTCTCAGGCAGTTTGGACTTCCATTAGCTGTTTAAGTGTAATTACTAATGTTAACTATCATTTTAGTGATCAATAATTAGCCTGTGTCTATGTTATCTCCTTACATATACCTACGCTCTCCGTCTCTGCTAGATTGGGAATGATTGAGATTTCTCTTGGCACAGCTACCAGAAGACTTCCAACTTTCAGACAGGTTGCTCACGTCACATCTACGTCTTCAAGCTCAGTTGGAGGCTGCTCAGTAACGCTCAGCCATCACCGGGAAAGTGACTTCACTGGTCTCCGTCCAGAGACGGGATCTGTTGCACCATTATATATACTGTCAATGTGTGTTCCACTGTGGAGTTTCTGTTGCTATGGTTACTAAGTATACAAACCTAAAACAATGATCCCAGGAATCTATTTTGTATAGTGTGGTGGAAATGACAGTAAACCCAAAGGACAAGGGTTCTACTTATGAAAAATATAGGAAAATGTGAATAAATATCGCAAAATATAATATGTAGAATTTAAATAAACGGTATTTTATAATTTTTACTTGAAATCTACATTATTTAAATATTTAATTTAGAATTAAGCAAAGTTGAAGATGCAAAGTCTGGCTTAGGGACAGAGGGAAAACAGTAAAAACTAGGGATGTACCGATCAGGTTTTTTTGCCCACGAGTCCGAGTCATTTGATTTTGAGTATCTACCGATACCGAGTCCCGATCCGATACTTCTATAATAATTCAACTTTATAATACCTCCAGACCGCAGACATACTCGCGCTTTCCGCTTCAAGCTGCTTCCGTGTTCTACTTTGCCGGCATTTAACCAATAGCGTCTCTGCAACAAAGCGATGTCATGCCGCACCTGTGTGGAGTCAAAAGGGTCTAACTCTGTGCCACCGCATAACTATAGATGTGTTAAAAAATAATGAGAATATATATACATATATATCCCAGTCCTGATCGGGAGGTAACGTCCGATTCCGATCGAGTCTGAAACCACGTGATCGGATCTGGACATCCCTAGTAAAAACCATGCATAAAAGGCCTCATATTATATAATAAAAAGAATGATTGAGCCATGATACATTTTTTATAAGTTCCCCTTAGGGTGAAATAAGTGTGACAAAAACAAAAAAAGAAGAAATGTTTTTTAGTTTTTATTATTTCATCCAGGGACAAGAAAAGTACCATAGTTAAAGAATCACCTATATACTGTACGTAAACCCGCAAAAAACGGGTGATAAACTTCTGACTTTCTGTTTTCTTCTGTGTCCCTTTCGACGTCACGAACGCGCCGGAAAACACAGATAGTAAAGAAAAAAGCAGCATAGAGGCCAGTGACAAAGTTACGGTGGTTACTTTTTTTTTACATTTGTAATAAGTAAAGTTAAAGTAGTAAGTTAAAAAAAAAGTAAACAGTCTCTCTTTCCAACTCGGTGCGGACTGTTTGGAACGATGTCCGAGTGCTGCTTGCGCGGAGACGAACCAAATTTGTGGCTAAGAGTTGAAGAAAGTTACTGACGGACACAAATGACCATGTCCATGCAGGTGTCCTGTTTCCATCACTGCAGATCGGTGCTAGAGCGAATAAATACTGACTACCGCAGAGTAATTTGTCCCGGGAATGAATGCTGATTGTTACCTTTTCTACTGCAGACAAAAGCCAGATGAAAGTGGGTTTTTTTGGCCAGTGGGAAAAGGGCTTAAGTGAGGACATGGTGGGCTTTTTAAGGGGGAGGGAGGGCGTTTTTTGGGAAGGACATTTTGCACATTGTTGGTTACATTTTGGTAAAAAATAAACGTTGCTGTTAGAACGGGCTGTTCTCATGAACCATTCATACATATAGTTCTGAAAAGTAAAGCACTGTAACTGGTATTTATTCCACGTATTTACTACTGCTGTATAAGAGCGTGAAAATCCTTGTAGGGAGGAGGTCAGGGGGGGGATGTTTGGCTCCTAAAATACAGGGCATTCAAGCCGGGAGCAGAGTTCATGTCCTGAAGAAGTTAAGGAGAAAACACAAGACTTTCACCAGGAAACAGGTGTTCATGTCCTGGAAGAAGTTAAGGAGAAAACACAAGACTTTCACCAGGAAACAGGTGTTCATGTCCTGGAAGAAGTTAAGGAGAAAACACAAGACTTTCACCAGGAAACAGGTGTTCATGTCCTGAAGAAGTTAAGGAGAAAACACAAGACTTTCACCCAGGAAACAGGTGTTCATGTCCCGGGAGTACTACTTAAGGCGCACCGGTGTTTTAATTCAAACCACAATCTTTTTTCTAATCTTAACTAGTCATTTTGGTGTCTAAACTTGTTGTCACCACATGACACTCACTTTTTGTCGGCTAAACTCAACGGCAAACGGCCACTGAAAGGACTGTCATCTCTTGTCTCTCATTATTTACTCGTGACACCGCTCCTCTTCTTTGACTGAACATCTCAGAATCAGAGTCACAGTATCTGCTGCTTCCTACCAGCTCTAAGACTCAATGGGATTTGTTTTTCTCTCCTCCTAGAACAGCTGTTACGTAACAAACGACTCTGCTCTGACAAACTCAATGAAGCTCGATCGTCTCTCTCTCTTTCTCCAGGCAGCATACCAACCGTGAGAGCTGCACACTGGAGGCGTCAAGTTAACTGCACTTCCCTCATTGGTATTAATTATGTGTGTGTGAGTGTGTGTTTGCATCTGTGTGACTGTTTCTAAGCAAACAAAAGATATATGTACTTCTTCTTTAAGCAGAGCAGGGCTGCACCTCACCAATACTTTAATTAGTTGAGTCAATGAATAGGGCTGTAAATCGCACGTTATATCACGATATATTATATCGACTCTTAGGACAGCGATACAATATTTACTGATATCACAAAGTCTGCCACAATACGATTTCGATTTAATTCAGCAGCCTGCGACCGAGACGATACATAGGCTTACACAATCATGTTACATTTATATACATACATATTACAAAAGGCAACTAAAATATGATTTGACAACTTCATTACCAAGCTCTTCCGGACATTTAAATTAAAAACAAACTACTCTTTTTAAAAAGAATAAATATAAAGGTGGGAATTTCAAAATGAAAGCGCATCTTAAAGATGACGATTGCATCGATAATATTGGATCGTTGAGAATCAAATCGATATGTCGATCAACACCGAGGTATCGTTGCGCCCAGTGAGGTAGTCCGCGTGATACACAGGTATACGCAGTACACCCACTAAGAAAGCTCCAGGATTTCCATATACCCACTTAAAAATGCCCAATGACACGCGACTACATACTTTCCATTATATTTTTGATATATTTTGAATTGTCATCTGTGTTTTTCTTCTTCACATAGGCTAAATAAAGGTATTTCCACCCTAAATTGGTGCATAAAAGTGTATCCGAATGCAGGAAATGAAGTCTTTGATGCTCAAAATTTCCCTTGGGGAGGGCACGGCTAACCGACATAAAACCATGCCAATCTTTAGGTATGGTGAAGGGTATGTGATGATGTGGGGTATGGTGAAGGGTATGTGATGATGTGGGGGTATGGTGAAGGGTATGTGATGATGTGGGGGTATGGTGAAGGGTATGTGATGATGTGGGGGCCAAGGGAACTTTATCAGGATGCATAGTATCCTGGATCCATGAAATAACTGGCCTTTAAAAATGAAAGTCTGCCTGCCTCTATGGGAATTTAACATAGGGGAGTACTGACTTTAGTTGCCAGCGCTTTAGACATTAATGGCTGTGTGTTGAGTTATTTTGAGGGGACAGAACATTTACACTGTTACACAAGCTGTACACTTCATACTTTACATTGCAGCAAAGTGTAATTTCTTCAGTGTTGTCCCATTAAAAGATATAATGAAATATTTACTAAAATGTGAGGGGTGTACTCACTTTTGTGAGATACTGTATATATAAAGGCCAATATATTTACATACAGTACAGTATACCTACTACAATACATGTGACTACACCACTGGTTGCGCCCCTGTCAATGAAATTTCAAAAGAAATGAGCAAAGGTGACGTCTTCAGATGGCTTGTCTTGTCCAAACAACAAAAAGAAAAACGGCAAAGAAAAGCAGCAAATCCTCTCGTTTGAGAAGTTGGAACAGAACCGAACGTTTGCCATTTTTTTCACAGCTTTTGCTTTTTTTTAAATGACTGAAACAATTATCATAAAAAGTTGCTGACTAGTCTATCAATCGACTTATTGATCGGCTCTACTGCAGAACAGGAAAACAGGAAAAGCACGAGATCAGAGGAGAAAAAGCTCGAAACAGTCTGAACACTCTCAGCGTGAAGATGCATTAATCATCAATGCACACAACCAATCATAAACTAAAGATCCCTTTAGATACAGTCTTTTGAGTTCTTCGCTTCATCATAAAGGCACACTACGTAAAGTAAAGTATCTGAAAAAGCCAAGCATAGAAACTTGTTTTTTTGAAATTTTGGGAGGCTTGGCGAGGGATTTCTGGCGTTTCCACTCAGGGTTTTTTTTGTGCAAATTAAAAATATGCATCAAAACAGGAGGATGGAAACGCACTTAGTGAAAGTGTAAAGTGTGATTGTATCTTTCTGTGATTTTCTTCGATTATCGGTTCTGTATAAAATGCTCTAAAACACTCTTTACAATTAGAATTTCCCAGAGTCGAATCCGACCAACAGTCCAAACCCCAAATATATGAATTTTACTTAAATCAGATATGACAAAGAATGGCATCAAATCATCATGTTTGAGAATCTGAAAATGTGACATGTGCAATGTTTTGCTTGAAATATTACATAAACGATTAGTTGACTATCAAAATAGTTGCCAGTTACTCTTCCATTAATCGATGAATAATTCCACTTCCGTGTTTTGGTACAGTTGGTTTTCCCAACTTATGTGAACCGTACCGGACTACACATGATCTGTACTCGAGACCACAGATCCAACAACCGTGCCTGCGTACGGTACGCAGCATTCACACTAATCAAACAAACTGGACTTCGGGGTCGAGTGTATTTGGCTCTGGGTCCAGGTCCCTGATATAACAGCCCCCTTACTGCGTTATATTACACTGTATTTTTATATTTTGTCACCTGCCACCTGAATTTTTCCTTTACATAAATAAGATGTTTCCACCATAAACCAGTCCATTAAAATGTATCAGAATGCAGGAAACTAAGTGTTTGACGCTCAATATGTCATGATTGACTACTCTCAGACCCCCCCGGTTAATATGTGTCCCCCCCCAAAGACCCATTCTGAGCCAAGAAAAACCCTGGTCAAGGACCCCTGAACTGACACAACTTAGACCACGGACACCCATTTGACGAAGATTTTTGCTTACAGTTGAATCCCATGACCAAAATAGTCATACATTCTGTCACTGTGTTACTTTACTTATGGATAAAAGTACTAATACCACACTGTAAAAATACTATATTACAAGTAAAAGTCCTGCATTGAAAATGTTACTTCATTCAAGGTATGTAAGCAGGGTTCAAAATTAACTTTTTGTCCACCAGCCAAACGGCTAATGAATGTTCAAATGTTACCAGCCACTCAATAGATTACCATTGTTTTGTTACCAGCCAATTGCATATTTTACCAGCATTTGGCTGGTAGATGGTGCTTATTTTGAACCCTGTATGTAAGTATCATCAGGCGAATGTACTTAAAGTATTAAAAGTAAAAGTAGGCTACTCAATGCAGAACTCTCCTCTCATTGTAGAAAGTGTAAAGGATCCAACCAGTTGTGTGTTTAATGGTCTCATCATCTCAGCTGGACGTGTAGTCCGTTATATTGTTGTCTAGTTTACTTTATAATAAAACATCAGATGTTATAAACTGCATATGTTCTGTGTGCAGAAATCTGAATGTGTAAAGTAACTAGTAACTAAAGCTGTAACAGATGAATGTAGTGGAGTAAAAAGTACAATATTTCTCTCTGAAATGTAGCGGAGTAGAAGTAGAAAGAGGCATGAAAAGAAAAGACTCAAGTAAAGTACAAGTACCTCAACATTTGTACTTAAATACAGTACTCATGTAAATGTACTTAGTTACATTTCACCACAGGTTAATATGAATGTAAAACCCCGCTGAAGGCTTACCTTTGCTGGAGCTGGAGCTGCTGTGTCTCCTGGCCGGAGTCGGGTGCTCTTCGCCCCGCAGAGTCTCCAGTCTCCCCGGCGTCTCTGTGAGCAGCGTAGCGGACTCAGAGCCACTGCTGCCTGGGTCGCTCGCCGAATCCTGCGGGGAAGACTCCATCCATGCACCGAAAACGAACACAATATCCTTCAATAGTCAGCGGTTGTCAAAAAAAATCAAAACTGGTAACGACAAAACCAGCGAACAGCCCGCGGAGCGATGTGTTTGGACAGCCGGAGAGGCGCGGCTGCGGGGCGGCTGTCAGGTCGCCGCTGTGAGCGCCGTTTGGAGGAGAGGAAGCCGGGCTGAGAGAGAGGCAGGGCGGCGCTGTAGAGAGCTGGGCTGCCCTCCCTAGAGGCTGAGATCCGGACAGGATTCACTCAGCACACTTTCAAATCTTTTTAGGGTTTTAACAAATCAGGTCTAAAGAAAACAAAATCAAAACATTTAATCCCAGTGACAAATACTGATCATTAAACAAACTGCTTCTGTAAGCTTACTTCCAGGGGTGCACTCCTGCTGTGCATACTGTGCCTGAAATCTATGCTGCACCGTATTGGTCGATTAGTCGATTAATCTGCAATTTGGGTCTTAGTCAACTACTTATTATTATTCAGAAATTATTAGAAATAAGGACCTTGCACACTGAGTCAAAATTTTTCGTATCTGTCATCTTAAAACCTTGCACACTGAGTCTGTTGCATATTAATTAAATCCGTACAATTAATACTAGTATTAATACAGTACGAAATGGAGTCTTGAAGCAGAGCTGATATTGTTGTCCTTTCTCTTTTTAAAAAGAGCGGAGGAAATAAATGTTGGGTCAATCCAATCCTGAGATTGTTCCACCTCCTTATCACAGAGCTGCGGGACATCTATCAGAATTTACTTGAGGATGTCAGTGGCTCACTTTGATAGCGATACTGGAGGCACATTAAAAAGAAGATCACTAATATCTGTTAACCAGTTTATCCTAAACGGAGGCTTACCATATCTTAAGTGTCAAAACACCTCGAAGGCATTGTTTTAGTCTATAGCCACGACGTTCAACTTCCAGGTTTGCTCCGTTGCCGTCGGAAATTCCGCTGGATGTCACTCTTGTCGGCCGCATGTCCATCCCCTTCCTCTTTCTCTGTGTTGGCGTTCTAACCTCTGGTGGATTTGTGAGGACTATGGTTAACTGCTCCTCAGATCTCTGCAGGGTAAATCCAGACAGCTAGCTAGACTATCTGTCCAATCTGAGTTTTCTCTTGCACGACTAAAACTACTTTTGAACGTCCACGTTCCACCAAAACAAGTTCCTTCCTGAGGCTATTTTGCAGAAGCACCATGGCGGAGCTTAGCACCGCCCAAGACGATTGTGATTGGTTTAAAGAAATGCCAATAAACCAGAGCAGGTTTTTCTCCCATCCCAATGCTGTGTGGACTAGTCAGACCTTCCTCCGCAGCGCTGTGGAGGAAGGTCTGGCAAAGCAAAACTAGTAGTGAGTAAATGTGATTGACACAACGTGAGGTCGTTTTTGAGGTAGAGAATATTAATGCCGTTAAAAGAAATTGTCTTTAACCCATTATTATTGCTTTCATTTTGATGACAGCCCTAGTGCCAACTTATTATGGTAGCTTGCATATTAAATGCTTTGGGGTCCCTCTGTAAGTTATTTTGGGGTACAACGGTTCTGGAGAAAGCTACAAGCAGCCGGCCTGTTCCAAACAGAACTGGCACTGCACTAGCAAAAGAAAAAACAACATCAATTAATTAAGACAATTAGATTTAATAAAACCGATGAATTCATAATGAAAATAATCAACTCATTCTCACTTCCAACTCGTACAATAAAACCTGAACGCAGCGGGCATAGCAACAGCTTGACCGCGGCGCTGTAAGATGGCGTAGTATGAAGAGCGACAACGGTAGAGAGTAGTTGGAAAGACCGAAAATCCGCGTAAGTAGGCAGGTTGGGGGAGGGGGGGGTGGATGGGTCAAACAACCCAGGAGACCGGGGTTCATGTCCCATTCTAGTCCCACGTGTCACTGAAATGTACATTTTGTTACCCCACCCACCATCTTTTCCCTAAACGTAACTGACCCGTTCTTGTACCGCATGCCAGTTAAAGGTACATTTTTTAAATGACGCCAATGGTGCATCTCATTTGTACTCGGAACTCAGGTCAAAGTCGGAAACACGCCCCCCTGACCTCGGATTTCTGGGCAACCACCGACTACCCCAAGCTAAAAATCCAACATGGCTGCTCCGTGCATCAACAGTTGTGAAAGCTGTAGTAACGTACAGTTATTAGCACTTCTGTGTCATTTGTGTCTCACTAAATCAGTCGTACACGCAGCGCTGTCCATCTTCTATCTGTGGACATGATTTTACGCTGTTTGTATGCATAAAAAAAGAGTGTAATGCATTGTTATAAACTGGCATTGCTAACAGTGACTAACCTGGCTAGAGCTAACGAAAACATTGAAAATCCGACTTGTAAATTGAACGCATTCAACTCTGGTATGACGTCATTCCCAGCTTCGGCTTCTGAGTTTACGAGGTTAATGGAACACACTACAAATCAGTCAAAAAGTGACTTTTTGCATCAGGCACCTGACTAAGTGTTGCGTTTTGACGTGCTGGGAGTGATAGTGTGCTGAAATAATAGTTGCTGGTTTCAGTTGGACTCTCCTGCAGCCTCCCTCCGCTCAGTGAAACCTGCCAGCTGTGTCTCTACCTTTTCATCATCAGCTTTTTTTCTACCACTAATTTCCTTTTGCCAAAAGCTTTGCAGTGCCTGGAACATTTAAAAAAAAAAGGAGCATATTGCTCCAGATTTCATCACTTTAATTAGTTCAGATGAAATAAAAGAGCTGAATATGATGATTATTTAGAGTCAGTTGGCAGCCTTCGTTAGCCTGCAGTGAAAAGCCTCAGGAGCGCTCGCACTTGACTCATTTCAATGGAAAGAAACCGTGCACCTGCTTCAAACTACTGCTCCTTAAAACCTGCTCTCAGATCAGAGGAGTTTATGCATTGGTCTAGTAATCTCCATATATCCATAAAGTGTGACCTCCTCAACATAGAGAAAGTTTTCTTTCCGGAGAATCCAATTCTAGTAAAACAAGCAACAAAGGTCAGAAGTTACATTCACTCCAGCGACGTTGAACAAATCTGTGTGCCTCTTGAGTGATGAGTGTGATGGGAAACTGACTGCTGCAGAAATTAAACTTGAAATAATGAGAAGCAAAAGACTCAAAGTGGTCAGAAACTCCTGGCAATCTAAAATCTGGTCGCATAGCTTAACAAATAGTACATTTGCCACATTTTGGTACAGAAGGAGACTGTCCTTCCCCCCGAAACACACCCACATAAGTCATTTGTTTAAGCAGCAATTACGACTTATATTTACGTTATACTGTATACTGCTGTAATTATTATGGGAGGAAGTAAGATGACAAAGTTTAAGAGCCCCTAAGCTCCACGTAAGGAGGCAGTTTGGGGGGGGGGGGGGTCAAACAAACACAGGACTTTCACTCAATAAAAGGAAACGCCGAGTTTTTTAACTTTACGTTCTGCGTCATGTGTGTAACAGGAAGTGAACTACCGTCTGATTTTAAACTCCAACCATGATCTTTCTCTAAGTTGTTTCTGTGTCCAAACATAACCAAACTGCGGCCGTTTCACAATGTTAACGACGTGTTTAAAACCGTGACCGTTGTCTTGAATATTTCCTGCCATTTTCGGTTTGTTTGACCCATCCACCACCCTCAACCTACCTCCTTACGACGATATTTGGCGCTCTTATACTTCGTCACCTTACTTCCTGCTGTACTCCCGTCAGAACTACTACGGCCACTAGAGGGCGCCGAAACCTAAATATAGGTCAGAAAGGCTCTTGAACAAACAACTTATGTGGTCGTTTTGCGAGGGAGGACAGTCTCCGCTATGGCGATCGGCTTTGAATCCAGCCTACACTTAGGGGATACTTTCTGCAGTGGAAAACAAAAAGAGAAAAGGACCTGGTAACCAAAAAAGGGAGTCGAGCTATAGTTGATCTTAGGGGATTCTGACGAGTTTGCACACATTCTCGAGAAAAAACTGGAGCTTCTTGACGGGTTTGTACAGGTTTTTTGGCAGGTTTCTGGGATCGCACAGGGGAGTTCTTGCTGATGCACGTCCAGTGGATTCCACTTGGTACCATTAAACTTATCCCACGGGATAAGAACAAAAACTGTTGGAAACTTTGCTTTAGCTGCATTCAGACCAGGAAACAGTAATCCTGTGATTCTTGGCAGGGTTGTGCTGTCGGTGGGAGTGTCACTGAAAAGTCCCATTTGTGTGACGTCCTGTTGTCTTCTTTAACCCCCCAATGTAGCAAAAGTAGACTTTATATTTCACAGTTACTGTTTTCTGTCAGCTCGTCTCATAGACATTTCCGAGCGCACTTGAAGGCAGCTTCATTTTCCAGGGGAGAGGGACTGAGGAAACACTCAGCTGTTCCGCAAACTCCCGGGCAGTTCAGAGCTTGTGTTTGGTGTTTTAAAACTTCCTTTTGGCAGCGATAGAGGCAGTGATGTTTCCTGTTTCCTGTACGGGACTCTCACACCGTCTCAAAACACACTGACAACTCAGGTTGAATCTTTCTTAACTTGCGGGGGTTTTCGGCGCCCCCCAGCTTAAGGCGCTGACACACCAACCCGATTATCGGCTGTCGGACAGTCTGGCGAGGTCGGTGACTCGAGTCTGTTCGGTGTGGTCCGTGCCGTCGTCAGCCGGAGGAGCCGTCGGCCTTCATTGGGCCGATTTGACATGTTGAATCGGTGGGCGGGCAGTCGGACTCAATGACCAATCTGATTGGTGGAGAGCTAACCCAGAAATTACGAGGGGGATGAGAGCAGATCATGTCAGCGTCAGGTACATCTAGAGCTGCCTCACCCTCGAAAACTCTTTATACACATATACACACACACACACACACAGCCGAACATTGGAATGTGTAAAGCCTGAATTACCGCTGGCTCTGATTTGAACATAACATGTTAATAATAATCTTTATTTATAGAGCACTTTTCAAACAGGCCAGTCATAAAAACGTCAGGTTTGACAAATGATAACAATTTGGTGTTTAAAAAAGTGTACAGTGTAGAAAAGAAAAGAAAGAAACAAATACTTAAATAAAAAGAATTAAAAAAAAAGGATGTTCAAAGTCAAATTTTTCAAGTTTTCAGCCGGGCCTCATCTGACAGAAGTCCTCTCCCTGAGAATCTCCAAGTATGTACGTAATTCATCTGCAAGGACACATTTTGGTCTCAGAGTTGAAATGTACAATATTTATTCCTGCATGCTTTTATCGAAAAGTTGTACAACAGTGCCTTTGGCTCCTTTTGTTTGCAGATGTCACCATGCTTCAACAGAATGAAACCCATATACACTCACCTAAAGGATTATTAGGAACACCCTACTAATAGCGTGTTTGACCCCCTTTCGCCTTCAGAACTGCCTTAATTCTTTGTGGCATTGATTCAACAAGGTGCTGGAAGCATTCTTTAGAAATGTTGGCCCATATTGATAGGATAGCATCCCCCACACCATTACACCACCCCCACCACCAGCCTGCCCAGTGGTAACAAGGCATGACAGATCCATGTTCTCATTCTGTTTACGCCAAATTCTGACTCTACCATCTGAATGTCTCAACAGAAATCGAGACTCATCAGACCAGGCAACATTTTTCCAGTCTTCAACTGTCCAATTTTGGTGAGCTCGTGCAAATTGTAGCCTCATTTTCCTATTTTTAGTGGAGATGAGTGTTACCCGGTGGGATCTTCTGCTAGTGTAGCCCATCCGCCTCAAGGTTGTGCATGTTGCGGCTTCACAAATGCTTGGCTGCATACCTCGGTTGTAACGAGTGGTTATTTGAGGCAAAGTTGATCTTCTATCAGCTTGAATCAGTCGGCCCATTCTCCTCTGACCTCTAGCATCAACAGGACTGCAGCATACTGGATGTTTTTCCTTTTTCAGACCGTTCTTTGCAAACCCTAGAAATGGTTGTGTGTATTGTCCCAGTAACTGAGCAGATTGTGAAATACTCAGACCAGCCCGTCTGGCACCAACAACCATGCCACGCTCAAAGTTGCTTAGATCACCTTTCGTTCCCATTCTGACATTCAGTTTGGAGTTCAGGAGATTGTCTTGACCAGGACCACACCCCTAAATGCATTGAAGTAGCTGCCATGTGATTGATTAATTAGATAATTGCATTAACGAGAAATTTAACAGGTGTTCCTAATAATCCTTTAGGTGAGTGTATAATATAAGTATACTTTACACTACAGAAAAGAACAGCTGTATCTGTCGACGTAGTTGGAACACTGTTGTGCAGCCGGAAACTGCGTTTATTCCCCAACTTTTTCCTTTTTAATGTTGCTAATCTATCTTATTTGTGCCCTGTTTATATTCACCCTTGGCTCTGGGCTAGGGTTACCTAACCCTAACCCTAACCCACTACTTAAATGCTCACATTTCTTTTTACATTTTTGGATTTTATCTTCAGTGTGAACACAGCTCATGGGACCCGTTCATCCGTGGTGTCATTAAACACAGAGGAGGAACTGTGATGCCTCATGTCGTCGTCTCTTGGCCTCATCCATCACTGCTCAAACTGTGGAGAGAGTGCGTCCACTTCTCTGCCTCCACCGCTCGAGCTCTATTTATTATTTTTTTGACAGGGACAGTGCATATTAATAAAGATTTCTGTAAATATGCCAGAATTAGCCAAAAGGCTAATTTTCGTCTGCAGTCCCTGGCCAGATTTACAATAGGCTCCCTAAAAAGCAATGATATGCATCCCAACATGAGCACAACATCAAAAATGCAAATACATGTGCACCAGAGAAAATCCCATAACATTATTGTCTTGTATACAATAGTTTATATCCTCGACGTTCCACATCCGGGATTGCTCCGTTACCGAAGGAAATTCTGCCGGATTGCTGTGTGGAGTAGCCAGACCTTCCTCTGCAGCGCTGTGGAGGAAGGTCTGGCAAAGCGAGACTGGAGTCAGTCTGTCCTCACGGATCAAGATGTTCCCATTTCTAGCCACTGGCCACGTCAGCAAACACGGTGACATGTAACTCTTTACTATCGTAAGTTAGGAAATGTAATCTTCAAGTTGCAGAACTAACGTTAATTATCTAACAAAATTGACGTTAACGTTACATGTTTTACCACAAGTGGCTAACGTAACAGGCCGTTTACAAGGCAACATCAGATACATATACTTTTCATTGTTACTCCTCTTATATGAGAGATCATATTTCTCCTGTATTAGCTTCTCTGTATTGGCTTCCTGTAAAAACCAGGATTGAATTTAAAATCCTTCTCTTGACCTACAAAGCTCTAAATGGTCAGGCACCATCATATCTTGAAATAGTACCTTATTGTCCCACTAGAGCAGAGTTACTTGTGGTTCCTAGAGTCTTTAAAAGTATAATGGGAGCCAGAGCCTTCAGCTATCAGGCTCCTCTCCTGTGGAACCAGATCCTGGTCTGGGTCCGGGGGGCAGACACTGTCACCACATTTAAGAGTAAACTTAAAACTCTCCTCTTCGATAAAGCTTATAGTTAGGGAGTGAGGAGTTGCATGCAGTGTTCGCCTAGACCGGCGGGAGAGGGTGTATAGCTAAAGAAACGGCACCCCTTCTCTTCTCTGCTTCTCTTCATAGTCATCGGATTCATCTACCAACCCTTACAGAGCTGGCTCAGGTTTGCCTTGCACCAGCTCTTAGTTATGCTGTTATAGTTTTAGACTGCCGGGGGACTTCCTTCCTTTGACACACTGAGCTCCTCTCTCCTCTCTCTTTCCATCTGTGTGCATCCATGTCCCAGAAATGCTTGTTACGAACTTAGCTCTGTGGAGCTTTTCCCCGGAGTCCTTATGTTTTTTCACCCAGCAGTTTTCCTTGGATTAGGGTGGCACCTAAATCATTGTTGCAGCCATCGCTGTGGTCCTGCTCCGCGCCCTGCTACGCTCTGCAGTGCCCTGCTACGTCCTGCTACACCCTGTAACGCCCTGCAGTGCCCTGCTACGCCATGAATACTACAACTACTATTTCTAGTCATAGTGCCATTATCTTTATTGTGACTATTATTGCCACTGTTCATCACACCCCCAACCGGCACCGTCAGACACGGCCTACCAAGAGCCTGGGTCTGTCCCAGGTTTCTCCCTAAAAGGGAGCTTTTCCTCATCACTGTCGCACTAAATGCTTGCTCTTGGGGGAATTACTAGAATTGTTGGGTCTTTGTAAATGATAGAGTAGGTCTAGACCACACTCTATCTGTAAAGTGTCTTAAGATAACTGTTGTTATGATTTGATACTATAAATAAAATTTAATTGAATTGAATATGTAATATAACTGTGGACATGTATGCAAAGAGCTATTAAGATTACTTTTACACTTAGCTGTTGGCTTACCTCGATTTATGTAAGCTAACTTTGTTAGCAGTAGCTGCGGTCAGGTTGCCGATGCAGGTTGGTGTAGACAGCGTTTGTTTGCAGCTTCAGTCAGTCCATTTTTAATGCAACCTAGATGGCAATGCCCGTAACGGCAAACTCGAGGCCTCAGAGCAGCTCTCCACAAACCAATGGGTGACGTCACACATGCTCTGTCCATTAATATTAACCGTCTATGGTTCAGACCCTTGTCACCATCTTTTGTAGTAATGCTGTGTTTTGAAGAGTTAATCTGAGACTGCATACCCAGCAGCGTCTGACTCTGCAGACTCACATACCAGCGCTGAGTTCAGCCAGCCATTTCCTCTCTAACTGGGACGTTTTGGGACCGATTGGTGGGATTGCTGTGGACGAAGTACACACGGAGATACACTGGTAAGAGCCAATGAGGTTTAACCATGTATCAGCTCATTTAAATAGCTCACGTTACTGTATGGTGTCAACAGTTAACTTCATTTAATATTGGATGTGGCGTTTTCTTTTGTGGGGTGCAAATGTTCCACCAAAACCAGTTCCTTCCTGAGCAGAGCCACCGTCACTGTGTGCGGAGTTTAGTGCCGCTGAAGAGGACTGCGATTGGTTTAAAGAAATGCAAACAACAGAGCATTTTTTCTCCTATCCCAGAATGCATCTGTGGTGTAGCCCGACCTTACTCCACAGCGCTGTGGAGATAGAACTGGCAATGCAAGACTACCCTGCCGTTAGGGTTAGAAAGATGTAAGATTTGTACAGCTGAACAAATGAATTATAACCTATTGTAAGCCTATCCTATCCCCCCCTAGCCTATTGTAACAAATGAATTGCCAGCTAATAACACACACACACTCCAGCTGGTTTCCTGAGCGGAGTACAGAGCAGACGTTTTCTCAGTGATCAGAGGAAACTAAAGTCTCATGCTCTCAGAATAACAGCTCAGTTCAATAATTCAGCGCTCCTCTGTAAGCATGAATTATTGAGTCTGGGGACTGTGTCCTGCACTGTGAAACCACTCGGCTGAATATTTCTCCTCTTATCTAAGACGATCAGCGTCTGGAATTGGGAGAGTTTTACGTAAGAGACAGTTTGAACTTTACATGAACTGTGCATACAAACAATATGAATAAAAAACTTTTACAAATACACAAACGTGTGCTGTGATGTCAGCTGTCATGCTTTTTGTGACCGCACACTGAGCTTCCGTGATTTTACTCTCACATTAGACTTCTATACATTCACACACCAGAGACAGACATTACAACAAGCACATTCAAAAAAGTTCAGGACTTTGACTTTTGTCCCATCTGTGGTCAGTCGCAGGAAATGGAAACCATTTGGTAAAGGTTCAGGAAAGATGGTGGTTTGGGTTAAAACAAAAGAGTAAAAAAAGCAAACAAATCGTGTACTACTTCAAGTACCTGTTAATGCTTTCTGTAGAGACTGTATTCTCCCGCAAAACGCCCACATAGGTTGTTTGTTCAAGCAGCAATTATGACATATTTACATTTATAGTGATGGCTATATAAGAGCACCAAATGTCCTGGTTCGAGGGAGTTATCAGTGAATAGAGAGGCTTCTATCAATGAGATTAAATTATGAACAGTTATGTTGAAGAGCATGCTGCATTGTTTCGGTGAATCCCGTGTGTGTGTGTGTGTGTGTGTGTGTGTGGAGGTAATTTGAATCCAGCGCAGATACGGTGAACACCACCAGTAACAATAACAAGTGGTTTCAAATAACAAAAATCTCTTGTCATGCAGCCTGTTGTTGATTTCGTTGGTGCACTGCAACAGGACAGTGTAGCTGTTGAAGTCAGTGAGATTCCTGTAATGCGACTGAACCATCTGCATACGCTTTCCCCTCTCATCTTCACATGAATCGCTAATAAAGTGTCACAATCATTTCATCACACCCGGCTCTGATGAAACGCAAACTACAAAGGGAAGCTTTAAAATTATAATGCTGCGCATTAGCTCTCATTGAATATTTCCTTTCTTTTTAACTGGATGCATTTTAATAAGACACACTGCATTCATTTGCATTTCCTGCAAGTGTTAGAGAGGACGTTAAAGTAAAAGTTCCAATAAAGGTGTTTTTCTACTTAATTCAGTCTGAAATGATTTCACCTGTTTTGTTATAAATCACGACTCAGTTTTAATGTATTTTTCCCCCTCCATGGTTATTTCCTCCGTCAGGGTGGTTATAGTTCACTAAAAGAAAACTAAAAGTTTTTTTTCAGTTCACACTCAGCTTTTACTGCTCGGTGTTGTGTGCATTACACAGTCCTGTTACCACGACAACAGGAGCGGTAATAATTTCCACTGGCTTCGTGTCTGCTTTCAATTGTGTTCTGACTCATATTAAACTCCAGGAATGACTTCACTGTGAAGTCAAACACATGCTAAAGCTTCAAACTATTAATTATTTTTTTAGACCTAATTGTAATAGATGTGTTATACCCCTGTGTTTGTGTCAGTCGTGGCATCTTGAGTTCATGTCCTGGAGAAGTTAAGGAGAAAACACAAGACTTTCACCAGGAAACAGGTGTTCATGTCCTGAAGAAGTTAAGGAGAAAACACAAGACTTTCACCAGGAAACAGGTGTTCATGTCCTGAAGAAGTTAAGGAGAAAACACAAGACTTTCACCAGGAAACAGGTGTTCATGTCCTGAAGAAGTTAAGGAGAAAACACAAGACTTTCACCAGGAAACAGGTGTTCATGTCCTGAAGAAGTTAAGGAGAAAACACAAGACTTTCACCAGGAAACAGGTGTTCATGTCCTGAAGAAGTTAAGGAGAAAACACAAGACTTTCACCAGGAAACAGGTGTTCATGTCCTGAAGAAGTTAAGGAGAAAACACAAGACTTTCACCAGGAAACAGGTGTTCATGTCCTGAAGAAGATAAGGAGAAAACACAAGACTTTCACCCAGGAAACAGGTGTTCATGTCCTGAAGAAGATAAGGAGAAAACACAAGACTTTCACCAGGAAACAGGTGTTCATGTCCTGAAGAAGTTAAGGAGAAAACACAAGACTTTCACCCAGGAAACAGGTGTTCATGTCCTGAAGAAGTTAAGGAGAAAACACAAGGAAACAGGTGTTCATGTCCTGAAGAAGTTAAGGAGAAAACACAAGACTTTCACCAGGAAACAGGTGTTCATGTCCTGAAGAAGTTAAGGAGAAAACACAAGACTTTCACCCAGGAAATAGGTGTTCATGTCCTGAAGAAGTTAAGGAGAAAACACAAGACTTTCACCAGGAAACAGGTGTTCATGTCCTGAAGAAGATAAGGAGAAAACACAAGACTTTCACCAGGAAACAGGTGTTCATGTCCTGAAGAAGATAAGGAGAAAACACAAGACTTTCACCAGGAAACAGGTGTTCATGTCCTGAAGAAGTTAAGGAGAAAACACAAGACTGTCACCCAGGAAACAGGTGTTCATGGAACGATGTTTTAACCTGAACAACAATATTTTTTTTCGAATCTCAACTAATTATTTTGGCGTCTAAACTTAACTGTCGTCACTGCAGGACGGTCGCCTTTTGTTGGCTTAACTTAAGACTGTTTAACTTGACTGCCAGCCGGCATATGTAATATCGTAGAATATTATACAAATTGTTGTGCATGCGTTTACAATATCATACGAACCCGTTGATGAGAATTCACTGCAGATAAAAAGATTGTGTTGCAGAGGTTGCAGTGCCTGATGATGACGACACTGCATTTCATTGCATCAGGTTCAACTGGGGGGGGGGGGCGGCGCGCTCCATTTCCACACAGTGCCAATCTGTGACAGCCTTAATTTTAATCAAAGCTTCAATCAGGACACCATTAGAGGTTTAATGTAATGACTGTGTACATGTTGTACAAGTACACTATGTATTCAGGGTTTTCCCTACCATTATAAAGCTTAGGTGTAGCACCCAAGGCGTTTTTGGCACCACCTAAGCTGAATGAATGTAAAATCAATGTAAGCATCAAAACAATACTCAGATCTAGTGATTGTAGTTTGGTATCTAGTGGACTTCTTTAGCAAGCATTTGTTACGTTTGAATGATAATCAGAACCCAAACGCAGACAGACGCAGAGCCAGGAGTGTGAATCAAACAGGTTTTATTCAAAGTACTCAATTGGCAAGTGCAGGTTTCCAGGGGGGAAAACAGGTCAGTTGAATTCGAAAGGAGCGGGTCCGAGGGACAGGTTAACAGGCTAGAGGCGAGGTCCAGTGGTGGTGGTTTCAGTTCGGTGTATGGCAGGAGTGGAGCGGCAGCTGGAGGCACAAGAAAATTAATCGGAAGAGGCAAACATACAAGGCAAGGCAGCTTTATTTGTACAGCACATTTCAGCAACAGGGCAATTCAAAGTGCTTTACATAAAACATTAAAGAGCAGGTAAAAATGATTTAAAAAACAAAAAGAGAAATTTCTCCGACCACCTGTCCTTTTGGCTCCAGTTACTTGGTGTTTTCGTTACCCATTACAAGATTGCAGTAGTTCTACTTTTCACTACGATGTAGCCGTCGCTACAAAGCTTAGTTTAATCTCGGTAAACCTTGCTAAATCCCGGACAGTTCACAGTCTGTCTCCTGATAAGTTCACAGAAATAGCTGACAAGTTCACAGACGTTGTCTTTCTTATTGATCTAGTTCACAGACTAAATCTGACCAGTTCACAGACGTGGTCCTTGTATGGATAATCTATTGTCACACCTGTGTTTTTTGAGAGGTAATATTTCAGAAATATGTCCGTTATCTGTACAAGTAGGCTTAACCTAACAGGCAAATGTTTGCCTGCAGCGAGACTATCTGTGGCAGTATTGTGTACGATCTGACGCAGAGTGAAGGAATGACCGGGTATATGAAGCAGAGGTTGATTGTGGTAGATGAGAGGCAGCTGGAACCCTGACTCCCGAACACCAGACTCTACTCCTACAATTAGGACAGACAGAGAGAGGGAGAGGGGAGGCAACAGAGACGCTACCTAGGGGCAGCGGGCCTAACAGTATTGGTTTTAAGCTTTTTTAATGTTATTTATTTACTATCTGCTCTAGCTTTTTCAACGTTTGAGACACAGATATGGTGATAATAATGCTCCAAAGGATGTGAAATTGATGATTATTTCTTTTGAAAAACATCACATTTTCTGAGGGAGGACCCCTAAACCCCTCTGCCAAATATGCACACCTAAGTCTTTGACAAACCCTGAAAACACTGGTATTACTCCCTACTAAATAAAGAATTAAAGCAGTCACCTGTAGGCCGCTCCAACACTGAGTCAAGACTGTGCTCACTTCTCTGTGTCAGTGTGGGGTTGGAGCACCATCTTGTGGCTTCCTGGGTGCTTAATAATTGCACAGACACCACAAGCACCATCTGACTGTGCTTCATCAGATTGAGATGAAAATCCACTACAAACAGAAATAGCTCTTCACAGCCAACACATACAGCTTCACGCAACTTTGTCTTTCAGACTCTAATCTTTGCTTCTTATTTTTTAATATCTCCATCAAGGTGTGCTAATTAATGACTTCAAAAACTTGTAAACTGATTGAAATAAAAATGTAGTAAGCATATGTTTGTATGTGTTACCAGAGTGCAAAGTCCCAAAGTTATTTATTCTATTTAAAGATGATTTTTTTTGGCATTTAGGCTGACTGAGCCTCTATACAGTCCCTCCAGAAAAACGCAATTATGCGATCGCATAATTCAATGCATAATCAGCCAAAGTCTGCATATTTATGCGGGGGCCACATTTTTTCAAATACGCCGCACTTTCGCCGCATAAATTGCCGATTTCTGTGCAAAATATAATAATATAATAATAATATAATAATAATATAATAATTTCTGTTGCAAAAAAATCACATATATCTTAGCAGAAAGTTGAAAAATGTTGCGTTTACTTCACACAAGAGCAGCCATTTTCCCCTGTTGCCATGGGAACGTTATGAAATAACGTAATTACGCGACGTGAACATCATCGAAAAGCTGCAAACCCCGCGATGAAGCCACGATGAAACCGCAGTTTTTGCAAGTTCCCACAATTTCATCGCATAAAATTGCATAAATATCCCGCATATTCCATCACATTTTTTAAGAAAACGTGCCGCATAATCAAGGATTTTTGCCCGCAACAATCACAAAAAAAACGCCGCATTTTTCTGGAAGGACTGACTAAAGCTGGGTGCATGCTCTACCACTAGGCCACCCAGACACCCCAAAGTTTCCAAAAATATCATTACATTTCCCACTGACTAGATTGATGTGTTTTTCACATAGCCTATTTCAGAACTTGATAGCTGGTTGAGACCTACTTCTAAGGGTTTTATAACACTGCTCATGTTTAACATAAGAGTTCACTAGACCTGTTTCAATTAACCTGTGACTTAAGACAGGAGGTGTAGTTTTGAGCTGGAGTTTTGTGCGAGGTGCGTTTGATGTGGCCACGTATCTTACAGATAGGGGAGAAGGCCTGCGGTTTCAGAGGGTTAGGGGATTTATTTTATTTTTTATGTTTTTATCACACCTTGCTCAGAGCTAACAGTTCACCCTTTACTATAGATTTGTCAGCAAAATCCGGTAGGGTACTCAAGACGTATGCTTGTAAAATTTGAAGATGGCTTTCCTTTCAGTCAACATCAGGGGGCTAAACGGGCCGATCAAACGTGTTAACTATTTAAGAAGGAAAAACATAGACGTGGCGCTTATCAATTATCTTAATATTATTTACGTAAAAGAGATATAAACCGTATACAAAATAAATACTTCAAGGTTGCTGCCTCATCTAGTGACGACACCAAAACCAAGGGCTCCATTGTGTTGCTGTCACGGAAATGCGCACTCACCGAAGACAAAAGTAGTAAAGACCTATCAGGCAGGATATCTTATATATGTACCACAATAAGGAGTGGAAAAATAGCCTTTGTTTCGGTATATGCACCGTCTACATATGATGACAGTTTTTTCCTGTGCCTAACCAATGAATTGCTCTCTCTCAATGAATACTCACTAATTATAGGCAGAGACATGAATGCAGTACTAGATTTAAATCAGGATAGATCAGGGATCAGCCACACGAAAGCCCAGAAACATATATCAGACATGTTTAGAGCAGTTGTAGAATCCCACCATCTTACAGATATATGGAGGATGCACAACCCTACTAGCAAGGATTACACCTTTTTTTTCCACACGTCACCTCACCCACTCCCGCATTGATTATATTTTGTGCTCCAGTGAGCTTAAGGCAATGT
>NC_050175.1:5718053-5750553 GCF_008315115.2 Sander lucioperca
GCGCCCCCAAACGTATGACATTGAAAACCTGGATTGCCGGGATATCTTGTCAATGGCGGGAAATGTATTAATGGCTAAACTCTCAAAATGGCTGCCAAACTTGCATTGTTTGATGAAAACTCACCTTTTAATAACTTTTAATCATTAAGATGTTTAGATTACACATAAAAACAATTGGAGTTGATCAGGTTAAATTTCTAAGAGGAGTTTGTAAAGTACGACATCTTGAAATGACAAAAAAGACACAATTAATTACAAATTAATTAATAACTTCCTGTTGGATTTAGGATATTCTTCCAAGAGGCTTTTTTGCTGAGTCAGGTCCAGAAGATCAAAAACAAAAAAAGTATTAAGGTTCAAGATTTGTTTGAATACATATGCTGATCTTTACCTGCAGAAATCTGGGATTACCAACAGTCATTTCCACGATGAAAACCTTATGATAACAGTTCAGAATCTGTTTTCTGCTGGCACTGAGACATCTGCAACCACAGTGAGATGGGGACTTCTGTTCATGGCCAAATATGCAAAAATACAGGGTAAGGAGTTATACTGTAGATGTGCACTGCTTACAGTAAACATTCAGGCCAAACTATTGTACTTTATCAACACAAATCACCATCATAACAACAAGACCAGGGTTTTTTCTGGCTGAGATTTTTGCTTTTATTGCAAAATGCACAATTGCTTCACTAAACTGCCCCACTATGAAGCCCGTTTCACACATGCAAACCTGAAATTACCTAGACATTACCCAGTGGAGCTGTATGTGAAATCTCAAATGTCTGAATCCGTTGGACTGGACATCAAACGGTCTGAACCCAGCAGGGCTGGACTGGCCATCTGGCATACCGGGCATTTTCCCGGTGGGCCGACGCACTTTTGGGCCGAATAGCCGATATAAGTAGGCCTTTTTTTTTATTTATTTATTTTTTTTTGCCGCGCCGACCCATAAAGAACGCACAGCGTCCCATTGGTTAATTTTCTTTATTGCCACTGGCCTGACCCAATCAAATCCAGGAACCCCATTCCCACTCCGGGCCGCAAATTTACGAATCCCACTATTGCCACGCCTCCCGGCCCTGAGACACAAGCTGTAATAGTTATGCTGGAAGTTTAGCATCCACGTTAAAATGGACAAATGACCACCAAAGCGCAAGGGAGGTGCAGAGAAATTACGGGAGAAAAAGATTAAGAATCTACAGGCGGGTTCCTCAAAATGTGAGAACTCACAGCAAGTGGGTGGGCGTGTTTGATGACGTTTCTGTTGACAAAACTAAAAGGAAACAAACATCCGACGCCAAAGGGCAAACGCCGAAATCTTCATACTGTCAACATGCTGCCCATGGCAGATGATGACATATTTTACTGCAGGTAGCATGTAGCTACTATAGTTAGCAGTAGACGCTAATTGAGTATAGCAGCACTTTCTACAGTTAAAGGCTTTTAAACCAAATACTACACAACCAAATCGATCAAACCACCCAAACCCCCCTCCCCCCGCTTAAGGGCTTGCCTGTCCTGTCTTCTGCATGAGACACTGTCCAAAGTTCACATGTGAAAAGGACTGAGAACTCTACAACTACGAGACTTTACTTTGGCACAGCAGTGCTTTCAGCTAAATACTTACAAGATAATGCTAACTTGTGCTTATTGCCAAGTATCTAAAAATACAAGGTAAAGAGCTTTCATAGAAAAACATTCAGTCCAACTCAAACTATGTGAGTACATTGTTTTCATTAAAACAAAAGCTTTTCATCTTCCAGACCAGGTCCAGGAAGAGCTGAGCAGGGAAATAGGAAGTCGTCAAGTACAGGCCGCGGACAGGAAGAACCTGCACTTCACCAACGCTGTAATCCATGAGACACAGAGACTGGCCAGCATCACCCCGTTGTCACTTCCTCACAAAACTACCAAAGATGTCACCTTTCAGGGTTACGTCATTAAGAAGGTCAGACTGAATAAAACACATAATATGCCCTCCGTAGTCATTTTCAATGTGACATTTGATAAATGTAGAAAATATTTTCTGGGTGTGAGACACTTTAAGGACTTTTAAAAAAATGCTATCACCTATCATCTAGAAAATCATTTAAATTCCGGTATTGTCCACAGGGGACCGCAGTATCTCCTCTCATGACATCTGTCCTGTATGATGAGAGTGAGTGGGAGAGGCCACACAGCTTTTATCCTGCTCACTTCCTGGACAAAGACGGGAAGTTTGTGAAGCGAGAAGCTTTCATGCCTTTTTCTGCAGGTTGGTGAGCTTTAAACCAGGGTCACACATACGTGAATGCAGGCGGGGGACCATTGCGAGTCGATGCGATATCTTCTGGTTAGGTACAGCGACAAGACAGGCCTCTTTCATCTGGGCTTTCCTAAAAAACTACCCGATCAACCACAGACATTGGCTGCGATTACTTAAATTGAACTTGGATTGGCTTCAAAACTGGAAGCGAATAAAAATCCTTTGCTAGCATAGAATGGAAGACAATGGGAGGCGGGTAATCACTGAGTAATCACTGGTTAATTTTGCGCATGTGTGACTATGCCATTATTCTTTATTTAGGATCCCCATTATTCCTAAAATCCCAGTAGGCTCGATTTGCCACACCTATCTACACAGTAGAGCCCTACGCGGGACGGTTTTCCTAATCCTCAATGTGATATCATGACTTTGCGTAAATATACTGTACAGGGCCACTTTCTCAAGCCAAGTGGCGTGTTATCTGTACGCATTTTGAGCTATGCGCGTGTATGTCTACGCTGTATACAGCGGACTTAAACATACACGCCACTTTGTGTGATCTGCACGCATTTTGAGCACCGTATACAGCGGACGGGTTGGGTTTAGGAAAAAAACAACGGGGTTGGATTTAGTAACAGAAGACAGCGACGGTTGAGTTTAGAAACGTGACACGCGGGACACGAAGGGTTTCATACTACTCGCTACGGCGTGAATTCACACGCAATCGCAAGGCAATGTAAGTCAATGGAGGCCAAACGGCGTCGATAAAGATGTTAAAAAGCAAGTATGCTTCTTGATAACACGCCAATAATGGCATAAGAATTGGCGTGTCATACATACGCCACTTCATGAGATCAGTCTGTAATCCCGCTTTGGCCGAGGCATCACTTGTTGTTAGTTGTTTACTGGCAGATGACAGGAAGCTTTTCCTTTGCGCTCTCTTGCAGGTCATAGAGCTTGTCCTGGAGAGAGTTTGGCCAGGATGGAGCTCTTCATTTTCTTCACCAGCCTCCTGCAGCACTTCCGCTTCACTCCTCCTCCTGGAGTTTCAGTGGATGAACTGGATCTGACTCCACGTGTGGGCTTCACCCTCAACCCCTTACCTCACAAATTGTGTGCTACCCCTGTACATGAGGAAGAGGAGGGCTTGAGAATTTAAAAAGTAGTTTAAAAGTAATGAAAATGTTCAACACCAGTGATGTAATGAAGAAAATGTTTGTTGAACGTTTGCTTTGGAAGCGCTCATGTCCCAGCATAGGACTTTGTTCATTAGCTACTTACTGTGTATGCCAGCAGAACACAAGCATTTAACAAGGGTTACAAAAAAGGCTGTCTTGTAACTTGACTAACAGTTTGATGTACACAATAAACAATGAATGAATGAACTCTCTGTCAGCCTAAGGTTTTCTAACCTTACCTCAGCATTAATCTTGGAGGTGTTCAGCCTTCCCAACTGCTGCAAACTCAGAGCTGCAAATCATTTTGTTGCAAATCAAATATGAAATGTATACTGTATGTTGTGACGTGTTTTTTTGACAAATGTATCTCAAAAGAAACATAAGTGCTGTGTTCATAATGTCAACTGCTAGTGTTGAAGAAGGGGGTTGGGGTTAATGGGTATGCAAAACAAAGGACTTTAACTTTATGGGAAAGAATGTGGTTTTGGTTAAATATTCACCCAAAAAATACTTTTCAACATTTAACCAAGGTGATAATATGTCAAGTAGAACTTGACAGAGAAAGTCAAGAAGAAACGTCTCAGAGAAAGTCAGGTATACGTCGTCATTGCTTCTTTCTTTGGTTGCGCCTTGCTTTATTGTACAGTATATTTTCTGTATCTGGTTAAAAAACAAGTATTACTGTTAACTTACATAATTGTAAAGCTTACGAGTTAAAATAAAATATTTTAAAAAATAGCCTTTTAAGGTCAGCAGTAGGCCTGTCGCGATAGTCAATAAATCAATTAATCGCACGATAGAAAAAATTAGCTCGATAATTGTTCTGGCCGCGATAATTTCCATTTGCATGCTTATTTGTTTTCCTCTCTCTACCAAAGAGACTGGAGGACCACTCTCGGTTTCTTAGCGTAACGAGGAGTGAACCCTCTTGTCAGTCGCATGGTCTTTGTGTGGAGGGGACTCCTGGAGGAGAGAGAGAGAGAGAGAAAGTTGAGAGTTGGAGCAGGGTTTCCCGCAGCACTTTGCAGTTAAGACGCCGTCAAAAAAAAGAAAAAGTATATGAGCGATATCCGCCGTGGTTACTCGCCGTCCTGTTTTCTCCCTTTCATTTCAAACCACACAGTTGACAACCTGCAGGTGGAGGCGGTGGAGACGGGCTCGGACATACACGCCGCTGTGGGCGGTTTCAGGAAACTGGGTTGCATGTGTCCGACAATGCACAGAACATTAACAGGTCCAAGCCTACAGCTGTCCGCTGTCAGTGTGCCAAATGGCCAATTATCACCAGAAGAACTTTCCTCTCTGTCAGCTGGTGGATAGCACCGATTACCTGCTTCCAACTACCAATGTTTATTTGTTGGCTGACATGTTTGAACTGTATATTTGCTCAACTATTAATGGTAGGATATTTTTTTCTAATGAAAGAGTGCATATCTTATCTCTCTGATTTAAAATTGATTAAATGGAACACACAGATGTACTGTTTGTGGTTATTTTTGGAATATTTTGAACAATTGAAATCAATTGAAATCAAAGCACACATTACTTGAAATAAAGACATAAAATAAGTAGAAAATAACTGGAATTTTTTGCAACCAAATACATTTTAAATATTGCTATGTCAAAGTTTAAACACAGGCCTTTCAACAGGGGGGAGCTGTGTTTGTGTCCAGGAAAAGTGAAGACTCACGGTGCTCTGTACCTGGTTCCAAATCTTATTTTCTCAGCTACATTCAACTGTAAGACTGCTAAACGTAACTGTCATGTGACTCTATGTTACTTTATATTTTATGTTGATGAGAATGTGTTGAACTGGGGCTATATACAAGCCGTTCCCACTCCGAACTCGTAAAATACGGACGTTTGGACAGTGGCTGTCAGCGTCTAAAGTGACGAAAAATTTTCTATTATTCCAAAAATACATTTCACCTTTCATTATTACTTTGGCAAAAGAATAAGAATGTATTTGTCATTTTCCTTTTAATTTTCAATACTGGGTCAAATGACCCTCCATAGCTGTACCTCCGTAATCACAATATACTTATAGAATATACTATTAAATGTGACATTTCACTAAAAATTTGTTTTCTCAAATCCTCTTTCCTCACATCTTTTGCTGTACTTGAAAGAGTCTAGTGACAGGATGAGGTCACATGTACTGTCTGTAGTCTGATGTGTGTGTTTTATCACCTCTGCATCCGAATGGCCCAAATGCAGAGTATTGAAGAAGGCCTTCACACAGCGGTCGTTACCCATCTGGAATCAGCCTTCACCGATGTTCGTGTTTTTACACGGTACGGGGAGATATTTGGTCCTACACATTTCTGCAGGATCCCCTGTTTCACAGAAAGAAGACATTTTGTCAGTTTTGTGTTCCTGCTGTCTGTGTAGACTGATTATTTAGTGACTGTTTGTTCTTACCAGCTGCAGAGTCTGACATGAACATCAGCACCACCAGAAGAAGGACGGCAGTAACCACAACAGGACGCATGGTTCAGGGCTCTCACAGCACTCTGCAACTGGAATATAATCTAATAACACACAGGAACAATTATATATATACAGAATATGCATAAACAACTCCACCAGGATAAAAGTGCAGTGTTGGTTATAGCTTTGAAGGCTGAGAGAGACTAACTGGCCACAAAATGAGTTTCACCAGGACTTACCCCACCTTAACAGACAAGAAAGGCATCTTTGAATCAGAGCTCTACACCAAATTCTGCTAGTTTTTACAAACAATAAGTGACAGATATGATTATAAATTGATTTTATTTCATGTTTTCAGCAGTTTGTCTGTTTTTAATATATGAACCAGGAATCCCCCTCAAGTCCTCTGAAGTCTTTTAGTTGATTCAAAATGCAGGTGTGTTTTTTAGTTTTTATGCCTGATGAAGATCTTCTTTAAACTGAAGTTTTAAACCTCTAAAGATCCTTTTCTGTTCTACTAAAACACACAGAGACCAACGGGACTCACCTCAGGTGAAGTAGTGTAGTAGTCTCGTTCCTCGTTCCTCGTCCGTCTGGATGTCAGTCTGATCTCTGCCTCAGTTAAATATTCAGAGCTGATGCCCTGAATACATGTGATTTTACTAATCAAACACAAACAGTCTGAGAAAAACCAAGTGCCAAAAACATAAAAAAAACTCAAGTCAACATAAGTCAATAAGCCCCGGGTCAAGGTTGGACTTAATGGTGAGATCAAACATGAGTAGTTTGTTTTTCATCAACTAAAGAAGCCCTTGTGTCTGTGAGTGTGTACATTGGGATTGGGCCCATTACATCTCTCCTGCCTCGTTGCTCAGGGATTATTTGATTTTACTGCCAACCCTAATCCTAAAAGTATATAAAGATACAGGTATCCTCCTCTCCCTGAGGAGATTTTGAACTTGTGCAGCCGCTTTGAATCATCCTGGGAAGAATTAAGAAATGATATTTGTTCAGCAGTTTCCTGACCTCACTTTCCCTGAGTGAAACTACTAATATTGGATAGAAACAGGGCAGCAAGTGTGCTTTCAAAATGTGAACCTCAAAAATACAAATCAGTTAAAAAGATTACTGCTTTTTTACTGTAAGTATCAAAGGAAGATTAAACTCAAGGGCAACTGGACCTGTTTAAGGTTCTTGAAGTTGTTACGACTCTCATCTGAGGCCAATATTTGGCTATTTGGCCTCATGTGAGAATGCCAACGATGGTTGTTCAGACTTGGCCTGTCTGTGTCTGTGAAAAAGGTTTGGAGCAGTTTGTGAACAGTGTTTTCTGTTGGAGATGGTAAGTCCCTTTGGGGTGGACTTTGGGCTTTTTCACTTTGTAAACCTATAACATGCACAAAAAAAGATATATGACACCATAAAGGAAAGGGAAAAAGCCAAAAAGCATAATATGAGCACTTTAAGTTTAGCGTCTTTACAGATAAATTTAGCCGAGAAAAGGTGACTGTGAGTCGGGTACAGAGCTCCGTGAGGTTACGGCTGCGTGGCAGTTAAGTTTAACCAACAAAAGGTGACCGTCCTGCGGCGACGACAGTTAACTTTAGGCTACAAAAAAGTCACAAAAAATGTGGATTTAACAACAGCTAATGTTGGGAGGAGTTGACCAATAGGAACTGCTGCACTGTTGTCTTGGGCTCACCAAGTTTCAGTTCAAAATGTCAAATCAATTTGCAGAATTGGTCGTTGGGTCTTGGGGGTGGGGGGGGGGTTTAAAAGTATGGTTATATGTATATATGTTTATAAGAGCAAAGTAAGAAGGTTGGAAGTAGGGCTGGATAATTAATTAATCGAAAAGTAATCTAAACTGAAATTCAGAACCTCTAACCAATACAATGAACCTATAGTTTACAGTTGTATATATTGTAATATTTATTTAATGCTAATTTAAACAATATTCTACCTCTAGGAAGTAGAGCGTGTACGGTACCTGTCCCAGCGCCTCGCAAGGTGTCCAGTGACCAAAGGGCTGTACACATTTTGTACCCTATTTTAACTAGAGATGTTCTGATACCAGTATCGGTATCGCCTCCGATACTTCCTAAAACGCTGGTATTGGTATCGGGAAGTACTGGAGTTTATGCACCGATCAGATACCACGTAATAATGCCCTAAAGAAAATCTACGTTAAAGTAGTTTATTTATGTTCTTTTTCCGTTATAACTGACTGTCAAACTGCAGAATAAAAGAAAGTTCTGTGGCGTTCATTATTCATGTTTCACAAAGAGTTTAACCTGAGCCAGACCGACAACAAAGATAGAAATAATATCACATCCATACAGAGATAGTAGTATACAGCTGTTATACATCATATCATCTATACAGAGATAGTAGTATACAGCTGTTATACATCATATCATCCATACAGAGATAGTAGTATACAGCTGTTATACATCATATCATCCATACAGAGATAGTAGTATACAGCTGTTATACATCATATCATCATACAGAGATAGTAGTATACAGCTGTTATACATCATATCATCATACAGAGATAGTAGTATACAGCTGTTATACATCATATCATCATACAGAGATAGTAGTATACAGCTGTTATACATCATATCATCATACAGAGATAGTAGTATACAGCTGTTATACATCATATCATCCATACAGAGATAGTAGTATACAGTTGTTATATATCATATCATCATACAGAGATAGTAGTATACAGCTGTTATACATCATATCATCATACAGAGATAGTAGTATACAGTTGTTAAAACATAATAAAATATATGACACACTGGTATCGGCCGATACGCAAGTTCAGGTATCAGAATCGGTATCGGGAAGCAAAAAATGGTATCGGACCATCTCTAGTTTTAACAATCTAAGCGCACGGCGTGAAGCGCCTGGTGTAGGTGTGTTTCGGGCGTGTCCACATCCACTTTTGTTAGTTTGACGACAGAAAAAAGGGTCCGTGTGCCGGGTGCATGGTTCTAAAGGGTTGTACTTAGTGTCTTCATTAATCAGAGGTGTGTTTTGGGCGTAACATGCAATCAACCAATCAGAGATCATCTCCCATTCCCTTTCCCCATTCCCCATAACAATGAAATGCTGCGTTATTGACTTTAGACCAGGTTTTTGTTGGTCAATGGTGCCATCACTTCCCACTGCCTCAAGATAGCAATACTCCCAGAATGCACCTGAACACACCTCCCTGTAAGACCAGCACGCCCAGAATGCACCTGAACACACCTCCCTGTAAGACCAGCACGCCCAGAATGCACCTGAACACACCTCCCTGTAACACCAGCACGCCCAGAATGCACCTGAACACACCTCCCTGTAAGACCAGCACGCCCAGAATGCACCTGAACACACCTCCCTGTAACACCAGCACGCCCAGAATGTACCTGAACACACCTCCCTGTAAGACCAGCACACCCATGGGCCACAGATGAGCGCAGGTGCATTTGCTGTTTAAACGACGTGGACATTGGACGGGAAACTGACAACTGCGTCGGTCTTAAACTAGCAAAGACAGTTGTGTCGGGCTTTGCGCTGCAGCGGATGCAAGATAGGTCTCTTAGAGCTACATACATTAACTTAGATAAATGAAAAGCTGTCAGATAAATGTAGTGGAGAAGTAGAAAGTGGTGTAAAATAAAAAAGTATGAGTGCATCAAATTTGTACTTGAAGTAAATGCACTAGATAGATTTCACCACTGCTTTTCAACGCGTGGAAGGTGACTCAGCTGCTCTTCAGCGCGACCACGCTGCCGTGTAGGCGAGGGAAGGAAGCGTGCTGGCAGATGGTCGGCAGGCGGAGAATCTGAATCCATTCACAGAGCGAGAGAGACACATGAATGAAGACAAACAGTCAGCAGAGACAGATTAACACCACACCGATCAGAGAACAAAGAAAGCAACAGTGGGAACAGTGTGTGGGAGCTTGTTTTCATTCTTTCACTTCCATTCAGAGAGCTGCTTCTGGTTCTTAGCCTCCCCTCCTTTATATATATATATGTTTTTAAGCTTTGAGTGTTATTTAATTATTATTTGCTCCAACTTTTCAGACACAGGTATGCAGCATGAGGGGGGAGAGAGAGGGGGAAGACAGGCCACAGGTTGGACTCGAACCCGTGGCTACTGCGTCGAGGAATAAACCCCTCCATATGGGTGTAAACTCCACCAACCGAGCCACCCAGGCACCCAAATTGCATATTTTCTAAAGTGAAAAACATAACATTGTGAGAGGAGCTCCAAACCCAGCCAAATACGTGCACCTTAGTATTCCACATACTTCTGGAAAATGCAGGCTTCCCCCTCTCTGGCTCTGGCTCGTTGACGTAAAACTGACCAGTTAAGCGTGATTTATGCTTCTGCGTTAAATCAACGCCGTGGCTACGTACGTAGGTACGTGGAGACACGGACTCTGCACCGTAGCCTGACCTCACCTCTTGAAAAATGGAACTACACGTCGCTCTGCCGTGGCTTGGTAGCGTTGCATTTCCTGGTTCTCCTCTTCCATAAACAACATGAAATCAAGGAGAGGGTTAACTTCTCCTGCTCCAGATTTCCCACCGTGGTCAGAAAGAACAGAGGAGACTCTTTGTTTCTCTCACTATGACTCTAGAGTCATATATAGGGTCAAATATAGAATCGATTTTAAGGTAATGTTACTTGTTTTTAAAGGAGCTCTAAGCGATGTCACACGTTTTTTAAGCAACAACATTGTTTGTCACATACAGCAAACATCTCCTCACTATCTGCTAGCTGTCTGTCCCCTGAACACACTGTAAAAAAACATCTCACTATCTGCTAGCTGCCTGTCCCCTGAACACACTGTAAAAAAACATCTCCCAAGAAGTGCCGTCACCCAACATCGTTTAGAGCACCTTTAAGTGCCATGTAATTTCTTTTCAGTAACTGACTACATGTCAAAGTAACTGACCCAACCCTGACTTTATTCCTATCTACTTCATTACTTATTAGAGTTGATAGAGGCTTGAATCAATGATGATAAAATGTAAACACTTTAAAAAGCCACTTAATAGATTATCATTGCTTTTTTGGCCGGTTAGTGAGGCAAATCTACCAGCCAATGGCATATTTGACCAGCATTTGGCTGGTGGATAGTGCTAATTTTTGAACCCTGTTCTTACGTGATATATACGGTCAGTGCAACACTTATTAGTTCAATTTTCTAAGCATAAACGGACATTTGGAAAAACAGAAAAATGGTTTAAAATATCCAATTTTTCATTTTTTTCCACTTGACAAATTAAAAAATTGGATCTTTAAACTGTTTTTCCAATTTTCTGTTTTTTATTCAGAGGATCAGAAATTGACAAAATAGATAGACTTTGGGGTCAGAGGTGGGTCCGTGTATCATCCGATCATTTGTAATGAAAACGAAAAAACGAAATTATGACTTGATTTTTGGTTTTCCCGTTCTTGCACAGAAATCAGAAAAACCACTTGATATTCCGATGTTCCCCTGTGGGTGGTGCTAAATCTGATTGGCAGGATATGCATTCATTGTTTTTCAAATTAAGAGTTTACCCACACTGTATTTGTTACCCTGTAAAATTAATAGTCTATATGAAAAATGAATAGTCTATATGTAAAATTAATAGTCTATATGCATGCTTTTTGTCACCCAATTATTTGGCTTAACTCACTGAAAAAAATCTATTGAAATAGCCTAAATGTAAACATGTTCACGCATTGACAGACAAAAGGCACGATCTGTTTTTGTAGGAGAGGGGAAGACCCATCTCATCGTTTAATCCTGTTTTTTTTTTTTTTCCAATTTTCTGTTTTTTATTCAGAGGATCAGAAATTGACAAAATAGATAGACTTTGGGGTCAGAGGTGCAACTGATGGTTTCAAACGCAATTTTGTACTTTTCTAAATTTCTGATCCTCTGAATAAAAAGAGAAAATTGGAAAAACAGTTTCAAGATCCAATTTTTTAATTTGTCAAGGCGGAAAAAAATGAAAAATTGGATATTTGAACCCATTTTTCTGTTTTTCCAAATGTCCGTTTGTGCTTAGAAAATTGAACTGATGAGCGTCACACTGACCGTATAGCACCACCTTCTGACGGTTAGTAGTGTTTACTCCTCCTCCTTCCGAGCGTTACTTTTTACGACAGTACCAGTGTATTTACGGCAGCCGTTTCCCACAACATCAAACAACATGGCAGATGCGGCGCAGTGTGCCGGTGCTGCTGAGGAGGTTTTAACTGACAGTGACGGGGGTTCAGCAGCGGGGAAAGACGGCGGGACACCGGGAGCTGCTGCCCGGGACAAACCCGTGTGTCTCATCGTGCTGGGCATGGCGGGGTCCGGGAAAACCACCTTCGTTCAGGTCAGTTAACGTTAACGTTAGTTAGCGAGTGTGGCTAACGGAAGCTAGCTGCATGAGTTAGCTTATTCAGCCAGGGGGACAAGCTGAGAAAGTTAGCTGTTCACAAAGATGTTTAAAAGCAAAATATTATAAAGTAACGTTGAGTTATTAGAAGGATAAACCCCTTCATCATATATCCGAGGGAAAATACCAAACACTAATGTTACATAGTCACACGTAAACACAGCCCTCCCAAGACTAACGTTATTCCAACACCAACCTACTCCCCCTAATATTAATTTAATATAATATATATTGTGTCTCTATTACTAGGACTATTTTGCTTTTGACTGTGCAGCACTTTGGCTCAACTCTGTTGTTTTAAAACGTGCTTTATACATAAAGTTGGATTCAGTGGTGTAGTCTAATGTATTGTAGTGGGTATACTGTAATGTGTGTGTGTGTATATATATATATAGATATATATATATATATATAGATATATATATAGATATATATAGATATAGATATATATGTATATCTATATATATAGATATATATATATATATCTATATATATCTATAGATATATGTATATCTCTCTCTCTCTATAGATATATATATATATATATATATATATATATATATATATATATATATATATATATATATATCTATATATATCAAATTGCGATTATTTTTGACGTTGCGATATGATTCACCATATGATATTGGAGGGAATGATCATTTTTTTTTGGATCATCATTTTCATTGAAACACAACTAAAAATGTAATATAGTCATGGAGTGTGATTTTTTTTTGCAAGAATCTGTACTAAACAAAGATGACTTCCTGTAGTCCGTCGGAGAGGATTTGTAGTCCGGGACGTCTCTGCAGCACCACAATACTTCATTCAGAATGGTTAGACGCATATTTTGCCTTTAACAAATATTGTGCAATTTGGATATTGCATTAGTCCATATTGCGATTTTGTTAAAAAAAATTGCGATTAATTGTGCAGCCCTGATTTGGATACACTTTTATGCACCAATTTACGGTGGCAATCCCTTTATTTAGACTATGTGAAGAAAAAGAACACAGATGACAGTTTAAAATATATCAAAAATATAATGGAAAGTATGTAGTTGCGTATCATTGCACATTTTTAAGTGGGTATATGGAAATCCTGGAGCTTTCTTAGTGGGTATACTGCATTTACCTGCGTATCACGTAGACTACACCGCAGCAGTATACCAATACTCTGTTGCAAGTAAAAGTACTGCTTTCAAACAAGTAGCATTCACATGTACTTTAAAACTGTCGTCTGTTCTGATCTCAGTGTTTTGTGTCTTCCAGAGGCTGACGGCTCACCTTCACTCTCTCAAAACTCCTCCGTATGTCATCAACCTGGACCCTGCCGTCCACGAAGTCCCCTTCCCCGCAAACATCGGTGAGGACACGTCTGTTTGTTTATGTTACCTATCTTTCTTTATCTTTATTTGTATATATTTCTTTTATGTTAGAGTTGTTGTACGTGTCCTTACTGCACCGTGGGTCGGAGAGAAACATAATTTCAATTGCTCCGTACGTCTGGCACATATTGCAGAATTGACGATAGACTTGACTAGACTTGATAATTCGACAAGCAGTCAGTGCCTCCATATCAAGTACAGGATCCAGGATTCAAATGTAGAGCATAAAGACCTGGAGGACATTATACAACATCTGGAAACGTCCTCCTGTTGCCTTGATCTTCTACAGATTGTAAACACGTCTCTTCTTTCAGGTGTCTTCCCACAAGCCCCTCTTAAAAAGAGTTTAAAAACTCCTCCTCTGTTCTACAGACTCAACATGTGTACTATCGTTCAATATACGGTTTATATTCTGTGTAAATAAACCGTAGCGTGGATCTTTTATCGGTAGTTTTCAACGTCGCTTCCTGAGAGCAATCCTTGCCGTTGAAGAAGCGTAACCATGGTAACCCCCGCCGACCTTGGCTCTAGCGGCATCGCCAGATAAACGCTTAAAATACTGAAAAATGTAAATAACTAGACAGTAATTAGTACAGTCATTTAAATGTGTAGAAATATTAGAGCGTTATTGATGTTACAGAGCTGCTCGGTTTCTGTCGGCTTGTCTGTTATGAACGTTGCTGTTACTACCGCATTGCATTGTGGGATACTTATTAGAGGTGTTGAAATTAATCAAATAATCGATGCATCGAATCGTGAACATGGACGATGCTGCATCGATAATCGGCCGGGCCATAATCGATTATTTCTGTTTACAATTTAATGTATGCCTAACAACCTTTCTGTTTACATATTCTGGTATGTTTTGCACATTCAGGAAGTGCCATGTGCTCAGTGCTGTAGTTTTATGTATCCAATTTATTTAGTATTAGAGCACTGAAAAGCTATGAATTAAATATCCTATATGGCTTTAACAAAAAAATGTATTTGACGCATCATGATGCATCGAGATATCGAATGAAATTGCTGACATGATAATCGTAATCAAATCGGGAGATCAGTGAAGATTCACACCTCTAATACTTATGCCGGCGTAGTGTCCAGTGTTGCATACTGTAATATTTTACCAGAACTACTATGCAATTCACGTACTGTTGGTTTCGTACTGTTGGTTTCGTACTAAGGTTGCGGACACACTAACAAATCTCACAAACTGTTTTAGCTACTAAAGAGCATGTTAGTGGTGGATGGGTGGATGGATGGGTGGATGGGTGTTGGGGTGGATGGATGGGTGGATGGATGGATGGGTGGGTGTTGGGGTGGATGGATGGGTGGGTGGATGGATGGATGGGTGGATGGATGGGTGTTGGGGTGGATGGATGGGTGGGTGGATGGATGGATGGGTGGATGGATGGGTGTTGGGGTGGGTGGGTGGATGGATGGGTGTTGGGGTGGGTGGGTGGGTGGGTGGATGGATGGATGGGTGGGTGGATGGATGGATGGATGGATGAGTGTTGGGGTGGATGGATGGGTGGATGGATGGATGGGTGGGTGGGTGGGTGGGTGGATGGGTGTTGGGGTGGATGGGTGGTTGGATGGATGGGTGGGTGGGTGGATGGATGGGTGGGTGGATGGATGGATGCTCAAAATGTTTCGCAACAGATTTTCTGAGAAAATTGTGTTAGTACGTGCTCGTTATTATTTTAGACAACGTTACTGTATATCTCGATATCTGATTTCATCACAATATGATTCCACTGAAAGACAATAAATTATCATATTGAATTATCGCCCAGCCCTAATCTAGACACGTCGCTAATGAGCAATTATAGGCCGATATCAAGCCTCTGTCTGACCAGAGCTACATAAACAGCCACGCTATTACATTTTATTTTCACATTCAAAATAGCACTTCACCAACACTGCACTTCTCCCGACACACAACATGAGACCAGTACGCCTCACTAGGTCAGTCTCACAGGCATTGGTTCCAGTCCCCCCCACACTAGAGCTGTAATCGGGCCTTAAAAGTTCGGCCCGACAGAATTCGGCCCGAGCCCGACCAGTACATTTTGATTGACAGATTTTTAAAAGCCCGAACCCGTTTACAGCCCGACTGAACAAAAGGCCGTCTATCAGCAGTGATTAGAGCGCATGTCGGAAAATAGCTCTTCACACCGCAAGCGGGCACACGCACCACTCGGCGGAAAAGGGAGAGAAAGAAAAAAGAGACTGCACCGCACGCACACAGCTGTTTTCCGTGAAGAATTAGAAATTTATACATTTTTTTAACATAATTTATTCATGACTAACGGAGGCTATCTGCCAGTTGGAAGTTGGAACACAGAAGCCAGCCTCTGTTTCACCTCCTCAGCATCCATTTACACGCCAATCGAAACACTTCACCTGACCGCTCGTTTACTGCGCAACCAGGAGCGCAAGCCCGAGTCCGGCCCGAGCCCGTGTAACATGATAGAAATTAAGACCGAACCCGTCGGGTCCTGTCGGGTTCGGGCAAAGATCTTCAGGTCTACCCCATACAACAACAACTATCTAGGGCTGCTCCCTCTTAGTCGATTAGTCGACTAATCGGTCGTTTTGGTCTTAGTCGACTAAGATTTCTTTAGTTGATTAGTCATGTTTTATGCTTTTTCATGCTGAATGACTTATTTCCAAGAAACGTACGAGCACATCTCTGGTAAACACAAGAATTAAAGTGGTGCTTTTGCATGACTCTTTGCGGAGAAATTCAGATTTACAGATCTGTCGATTAAATCAACTAATCGATTAGTCGATACAATTGAATGAGTGTTAGTCGACTAAGAATTTCTTCAATCGAGCACAGCCCTACAACTATCAGAAATCCTTGTTTCATACAGACACCAAAATGTGGAATGACATTCCCCATCACATCAGAACACTACCATCCATCACATATTTCAAAAAGGCATACAGTTACACTTGCACACACTGATTGTTCATGTATTGTCCAAGTCTGTATTGTTGTCTTTAGTTCTCTGTCTCTGTCTAGTCCATGCTAATGTCCTGTACAAATGTCTCTGTCCTCATGTGCCGTAACTATGTTCAATGTTCTATGTTTCTGCAGAACAGAAACCTGCTGGAGTCTGGCCCGTTTAAACTGTAACTTAATGTTACTTTTAAAGTGCCCATATTATGAAAAAATCACTTTTTCTGGGATTTGGGGTGTTATGTTGTGTTTCTGGTGCTTCCACACACATACAAACTTTGAAAAAAATCCATCCATGCTGTTTAGAGTGAGATACGGTTTCTGAATGTGTCCTGCCTTCAGTCTCTGGGTGAGCTGTTCAAAATCGGCACGGCTTGTGACGTCACAAGCCGAAACGAGCAGGCTAACCGCAACCATTAGCTCGTAGTGTTAGCATGCTAACGCTATGGCTAACGCTAGCATGCTACCTCGTTCTCAATAGCAAAGCACTGCTACAACACACACAAGTTCACCATAATCTACAAAAGAACTACTTCCATGTGCGCTCTCATTTAGAAGTCTCCCAGCTAATCCTGCCTTGTAACTGACCGAAGTTGTAGAAACAGCCTTTCTTTTACTGTCTATGGAGCTAGCTAGCTGACATGATCTACATCTGAGCTACTGGGCATGTGCAGTGCAATCAAAGATAGTACAGAAGAAGAAGAAGAAAAGAGGTCTCACTCTGTAGCTAAAACAGAGACCAGCTGAAAAGAGGATCTGCAGCAGTGAGAGAGAGTGGTGCAGTACAACAACAATATGGTGTTTTTAGAAAATTAAACCATGTAAACCTATTCTGGTACAACCTTAAAATACAATTATGAACCTGAAAATGAGCATAATATGGCTGCTTTAATCCTTTCCTGTATAATAAATGAAATGAAGCCTTCCAATTTTTAAGTAAAATCATTGAAAAAGCGTGTTTTCACCACTAAACCTTTTCGGAGTCAGCCCAGTTTTTGTTGTCCGTCCTGCTCTCTGTAGCCTTCAGTGTGTCTGTCTGTCTGTCTTTCCTCCAGACATCAGGGACACCGTGAACTACAAGGAGGTGATGAAGCAGTACAGCCTCGGACCCAACGGAGGCATCGTGACATCACTCAACCTGTTCGCCACGCGCTTTGATCAGGTAACGCGGTCGGACTCCGCATCCTCTGGGAACTGAGTCAGGGTTTTCCCATACTCACTCTGTATAAAGTACGTACAATGCGTAGTCTCCATTTTAGCATCAGTAAATCTGTTATCGACCTCGCGGTCTGTTAAGGAAAGCCGTGAACGCTCATCTATCCAAATGACTTCATCCTGGCTTGACCCTAGTCACTCCTCCTCAGTCTGGCTTGGCCTTCGTGAAACGCACCAAGCCAGGATGCACAGATTGGATAGATTTATAAATCCTGCTTTTGTGAAACAGCCCCCAGGAGTAAAGGTGGTGATACACCAAAAAGACGGCCGACCGTCGGCAGTAAAGCCAGTCGAACTGATCAGTCGGGTCCCCGAGGTCCAAAAAGTGCCTCAGAACACACTGAGGAGACGCCGACTTGAGCGTACGCTCTGCGCGTGCGCGAAACGTAATACGTCTCCATAGCAGCAGGCGGCGCTGCTCTGTATTGTTTCCATTAACAGTCTGATTGTTTCCCAGAAAATGAAAACCGGCAGCTGATTGGACGAACGCGTCACATGGTTCTTTTTTCTCCGGAAATTCACAGCCAGACTGTCATGGCGGCTCATATTGGACTAAAATAGTTCACCGGAACGTGTTTCTGAAAACATTTTAAGAGAGAAATAGGCCGTGCAGTTGCTGAATCTGTCTTCATTTCAGATCAACAAAGGTCAGTTTAAAAGATTTTCATCAGATTTTGAGCGGCTCATCCACTCGCCATTTCCGGGTGAGTCCCGACTGTCCTGTCTCCGACTGAACATGTCAGGTCGGCCAAAATGAAGGCCGACAGCTCCTCCAACGGACGACGGCACGAACACACGGAACAGACTCGAGTCACGGACCTCGCCAGACTGTCAGACGGCCGATTATCGGCTTGGTGCGTCTCCTCTATAACATGTAGGGTACATCGTATGTACACTCTAATAAGCTGTGCATTGTGGGTATTTTATAGTGGACTATATAGTGAATGGAATTAACCGCGGAGAATTGGAACCCCACTACAAAATGGCGAACACACTATATAGGGAACTATTTCTGTGCTAGGGAAGTGTTTGGAACCCAGCTGGAGTGTCTGATGAAACCATGTCAGACAGAGTGAACCAACCGAGATGACCCAGCGATGGTGTGTTTGTGTTCTTCAGGTGATGCAGTTCATCGAGAAGAAGCAGCAGAACCACCGGTCAGTATCAGGCTGCGTCCTACATCCTGTGTTGTTCTGTCAGAGAAGTTCTTTTTTGATTTTATATAATAGGCTATTTATTTTAGATAATTGCACGTGTTGCAGCTGTATATTTCCAAACAGGAAACCCTGTCTTTGCCTTTTATTTTGATCTCCGTCTGTTTTAATAGAAGTGCTTGTGCCATCTAAAATGTGGCTTTGATTTACAACTGAACATTTAGCCCACTTTGTAGAAAATACAATATATATATATTTTATTTTTTTATACTTTATTGCAATTCAGCAGAAAAATACAGAGATATGATTTTTGGTCCATATCACATAGCCCTATGTGAAATCTGCAAACTTGTTACTTTATTGTAAACAACCACTGTGATTGGTTCTGCAGTTGTGTCTGATGACCTTTGACTCTCTGCAGGTACGTGCTGATTGACACCCCGGGTCAGATCGAGGTCTTCACCTGGTCTGCGTCTGGAACCATCATCACAGAGACTCTGGTGGGTCGGCTTACTGGGCTGCTGTCTGCTTTTCTTTATCGGTAACATCACAGTCAGTTAATTTTCCGTGTGTGTGTGTGTGTGTGTGTGTGTGTGTGTGTTAGGCCTCATCCTTCCCGTGTGTCGTGATCTACGTGATGGACACGTCCCGCAGCGTCAACCCCGTCACATTCATGTCCAACATGCTGTATGCCTGCAGGTACCTGACTGAACCAAACAAAAATCTTGACAACTCACATTTTTAAAGTACCACCACAGGGATGAACAACACTGTACTCTCTTAAAATCATACACAGTACAATGTGGTTTATATATATATATATATATATTTCCAGCAGGGGGAGCTAACAGAACATATAAGACAACTGATGCTGCATGTAATTGGGACACCGCTAACGTGTCTCTCAGCAGTTCTGCAGGTTTCACTTCTGTGTCTCAGCTGATGTTTTCTCTCCTCCAGTATTCTCTATAAGACCAAGCTGCCCTTCATTGTTGCCATGAACAAGGTGATCTTTTCAATTTTATGTATAGTGATACAGATATACAGAGACACTAATACAGATATATAGAGACATTGATACAGATATACAGAGATACTGATACACAGTGGCAATTCTAGTACACATGTACTGTACACATCATGTGTGTTTGTGTTTTCTTCTCTTTTCTTGAAATTTGAAGTCTTTGACTTGTTTGTGCAGACTGACATTATCGACCACAGCTTCGCAGTGGAGTGGATGCAGGACTTTGAGGTTTTTCAGGACGCTCTGAACCAGGAAACCTCGTATGTCAGCAACCTGACGCGCTCCATGAGTCTGGTGCTGGACGAGTTCTACACCAACCTGAGGGTAAGAGGACGAGCGCAGAGCGGGAGGCTGCATCAAGAAACATTTACCGGACAGCCAGATACATTTGAGATGAACTTGGAGCCCAGCCAGACTTAACCGTTTTAATATTTAAAACCCAAATGATGTGCATTTACACCGGCGTTTAGTTTTGTTCACCCTAAAAACCTGCGGCCTGTACCACAGAACAAGATTACTAGGTTAATAGTCCTGCATTGCCAGCTCTATCTCCACAGCGCTGTGGAGTAAGGTCTTGGGAGTAAGGCTGTTTGCATTTCTTTAAACCAATCAGCGTCTTGGGCGGCGCTAAGCTCCGGACGCAGCGACGGTGGCTCTGCAAAATAGTCTCAGGAAGGAACTTGTTTTGGTGGAACATTTGCACCCTGCAAAAGAAAACGCCACATACAATATTACACAAAGTTAACTGTTGACACGATACAGTAACGTGAGATATTTAAATTAGCTGATACAGTCATGTGAAAAAATTAGGACACCCATGCTAAAGTTGACTAAAAAGAGGAATAAAAAAATCATCTTTTGGAAATTGATCTTAATGCCTTAATTAAAAAAATTTAGGAAAAATCCAATCTTTAAGGACACCAATTTTCTTGGTGAATGAATAATGTATCGTAAATAAATAAATGTTCTTCCTTAAAATACAGGGGGCATAAGTGAGTAAGAACCCTTCACCATACCTAGAGATTAACATGGTTTTATGTCAGTTAGCCTAATAGCTGGTTTGATTTGCATTGAGAGATGATTTTATGGAAAGTACCCCATGCCAATCTCTAGGTATGGTGAAGGGTATGTGATGATGTGGGGGTATGGTAAAGGGTATGTGATGATGTGGGGGTATGTGATGATGGGGGGGTATGGTGAAGGGTATGTGATGATGTGGGGTATGGTGAAGGGTATGTGATGATGTGGGGGTATGGTGAAGGGTATGTGATGATGTGGGGTATGGTGAAGGGTATGTGATGATGTGGGGGTATGGTGAAGGGTATGTGATGATGTGGGGTATGGTGAAGGGTATGTGATGATGTGGAGGCCAAGGGAACTTTATCAGGATGCATAGTATCCTGGATCCATGTAATAACTGGCCTTTCAAAATAAAAGTCTGCCTGTCTCTATGGGAATTTAACATAGGGGTGTACTGACTTATGCCCCCTGTATTTTAAGGAAGAACAATTATTTATTTACGATACATTATTCATTCACAAACAAAATTGGTGTCCTTAAAGGTTTTTTCCTCATTTTTTTAATTAAGGCATTAAGATCAATTTCCAAAAGATGACTTTTTTATTCCTCTTTGTAGTCAACTTTAGCATGGGTGTCCTAATTTTTTCACAAGAATGTACATGGTTAAACCTCATTGGCTCTTACCAGTGTATCTCCGTGTGTACTTCGTCCACAGCAATCCCACCAATCAGTCCCAAAACCTCCCAGTTAGAGAGGAAATGATCTAACATATTCTTTGTTAATCTTTAAAAACATTCCCTGAAAGAACCAAGCAGGCCTGCCTTGTTGTAACATCCAAATCTTCTTAAAAACGTGACATTTTCAGTGTGTAGCTCGCTAGAGTTTGAGAATGGCAACACACAGAGAGCGGAAGGCGAGGGGCAAAGCCTGACATCCAGATGTAAAGTTTTTAGGTGCTTCTGCAACCTTGTAACGTTTTCAGATTTAATAGCTGTGCAGTGTTAGACTTGACTCAGAAAACACATGAACCTCAACTCTGACTTTACACTTGTGATGCTTCTCCAGCCCAAATACAGAAACAATCTATTGGTCGACAGTCTTTTGGCTGAGCCTTTCGTTTGTACACCAGAGGAAGATTTATGTCTGGCCGGATGTCAGGCTTTATCCTGAAAATGTACTTGTTAACCACTTATCTTTGGTCTTAACTTGATTTCTCCTCTGTCACAACAAAGCTGGCTCACTTTCAGCCGTTGTAGAGGAGAAGAGAGGATGAGATCGGAGTGTAGAAACCTCTGAACATCCACATCCTCAGTCTGTTCAGCGACTCAAACAGATCGGTCTGTCCGCAGGTGGTGGGCGTGTCAGCGGTGACGGGAAGCGGATTGGACGAGCTGTTCGTTCAGGTGGAGGATGCTGCCGATGAGTACGAAAGGTGAGTTACAAACTATTTTGTTTCACTCATTCGTCACATCAGATGTTTTTTGTCACATTTTCTGTACGCAGGTGCATTAAAGATGTATTTTATCGCTGGAGAAGAGGGTCTGTCTATGCAGTCGAATTGCGCAAATGTCTTTGAAGTTAATGCTACAAGACCAGAGAAAACACAGAAAAGAAGCTGTGATATTTGCTCCCAATAAGAAAGGTAGAAAACCTACAGCTACCAAAATGCAATGTTCCCCACCGGACCAATAAACGCTCCCGCTGGTGGGTGATGTAATGCGAAAACGACAAGCTCGCATTACAGACAGAGGAGCGGCTGTTTCTCTCGATCCGCTTCTGTACTCTTTGTGTCTGTATGCGGAAGTACAATATGTAGTTGCAGCAACAAGTCCTAATACCAGCAGCAAACCACCAAATGACGCCTGTGAGCACCGAGATGTGGACGCTGGTAAGATGGAGGGAAGTTTAACCCTACCAGCCCTAAGGTCATTTTTACAATTCATTGTCCGTCTAGTTTTATTTTCTAAAAAAGCTTGTAAAACATCAACCCTGTTGTCTACAGTCAATTTATGAACATCATTTTTTTCAGGAAAAACTGGGCTATTAGAATATTTGTGCTGCAGTGAGGTCACTTGAATGTAAAAAAAGGTTGTATGACCTTAAAGACAAATAAATAAAACAGAACATGAATCTCACAGATATATATTTATCACACACAAAGCAAGAAAAGCCAAGCCAATCTCCTGTCTAAATCAGTTCCCATATGTATTAGGAGTCACACTGTGAAGAAATAAACATTGTAACTTACACAGTTGACTAAATATATACATTTTTTCAAAAAAAGTCCAGACGCTTTTGCCCTCATGACATTCACTTATGCCAATAATCAATAATAATGTCATATTTATTGAAATCACACACACAGCAATGTTCTAAAACAGTTCTCCTATATATTTGGAGTCATGCAGTGCAAAAATAAACATAATGAACATTATAACTCATGTAAAAGGACAAACTATTTACATTTCTTCAAAAAAGGCCCAAATTTATGCCAAATCTCAAAACATTCTTCTCTGTAGAACGGTAATAAACTGGAGTGATCCATCTTTCACTCTATAGCCTTTGTTCTCGCTTGGATTCGCTGGAGCGATCTATCTTTGTCCACTACGTAGTCTTTGTATGACGGACCTGCCTTCCCATTGGTTGAAAGACGTCAACACAATCTCGCAAAGCATCAGGGGATATTCAAAATGGCAGCTAGCATCGAGCTAGCGGCAAAAATGACGGAAAATTGATAAATTATGGACATCAAGTGGATAAACCTTGGATATAAGCGTTTGGATTTATTGCTGAACAACTCCGAAAAGAGGCACAACTTCCAGGCTGGATAGAAAACCTTCTGTAAAGGCTACAAAGACATAAAAGACAGCTCTGTGATGGCTAACTCGTTAGCTTTTAGCAGCAAAAATCGGTAAGTTTCTGCATTAAACCGTTATCAAATGATCTAAATATTAATCAGAGGTGCCGTTGTTGGTTGCCGACGACAGCGTCGGGTTCTAAGGGTTAACATAGTTCATTTCCACATACTTCCAACATTATTATGATACAAATATCGGCAAAATATCCCTTTAACACAGCTACACCTCTGGTGTTTACACCTCCATGTAAAGCTGCGTTCACACTGACTGCGTTGGCTTTCAGACGGTCTGGTGAAAACGCAGGTTTGCCAGTGAATTTTGAATAGGGGTACTGCGTTTAGGCTGCAGCGGTGGGGCCACGGGGGGGGGGAGCTGAAAGAAAACCCTCAGCGGTGAGAAGGATTCAACTTTTGGAGAATCTCAGCTCGACATCACACTGAGGTGGCCAATCATGTAAACAGAAATCAGACTAGTGGGTGTGTTTTGAGATGGTGTGAGAGTCCCGTACAGGAAACGGGAAACATCAATGCCTCTATCGCTGCCACACAGGGATTTAATTTATTAAAATTTTTAATTTAAATTAACTTTTTTGATCACTAGCCAACATGGCTAGTAGATTTTTAAAGTTATCAGCCCATCAGATTATCCACTAGCCACATGTTTGTTTGTTTTTATCCTAACTAATGTTGCTACTTAGTTTGAGCTCCTCTGGTTTTCGCCGTTCCTTTCGTCTTCTCCGTTTCAGCGTAGCTCCTAATCGGTTCCATCCACGCTAGGCACGTAGCAGACGGTTGTACGACACGTCACGACAAAGTGTTCATGGAAAATGTAGGCTTAGTACTACAAGCAGTGTTGCCAGATGAAGATGAAGTTTTACAAGCCAAACACACACACAACCGCTGAAATTTTAATTGGAGGAAAACAGACCAATCTGGCAACATTTCTGCAGACGGCTGATTCAAACAGACGCAGAGTTATTTGCTTCATTCATCACCGGCCAAATTGGCTCGTAACTTTACAATGTTACCCGCCAAAATAAATTTCTGTCAGGTGTCGAGACAGTTTAAAAACACGAGCTCTGAACTGCCCGGGAGTTTGTGGAACAGCTGAATGTTTCCTGCAACAACAAAGCACTCGCTATGTCTCGCTCCTCTCTTTTCTTTCTCTCTCTCCCCGTGAAATAAGCTGCCTTCAAGTGAAACGTCGTTATGTGCTTTGTTTTTTTCCCTCTCTGATCAAGAGATCTTGATCTCAGTGAGGTTGCATGATTTAAATAAAGGCTATATGATATATTCTCTTCTAATGGAGGAAACAAGTTTTGTGGGATAAACTGAACACTTCCTCCTTCCTCAGGGACTATCGACCAGAATATGAAAGACTCCACAAACAGCTGGTGAGTGTGTTTATCTGTGTGTTTGCTGTGTTTCACGTTTCTCTGGCTGAATTTCAGTTCTCTTAAATTGTATCCACGTTTCCTTCACTTGCTTCCCTTCCTCGCGTCTTAGTCCGTCCCACCAAGGCAGCATGGGGGAGACGCGAGGAAATCATGCGAGGAGAGAGGAAACAAGGAAATGTGTTTTTAGAGGGATGGGGACGTCCTTTCCTCTGAAGCGTCACGTGAATTCGTCAGCTGTATGGACAGAGTTAGCCAAGGTTTTCAGCTGTACGGCTTCCGGGAAGGCTGCTCTCTGTATCCTCACTCATAGCTCCTCAGAGATCCCTCCTCCATCCTCGCTCATAGCTCCTCAGAGATCCCTCCTCCATCCTCACTCATAGCTCCTCAGAGATCCCTCCTCCCGGGGCAACTTCTGGTTCAGCTGAGGAGCGAGGAGATATCAAATAAGAGAACTGAGATTCAGCCTAAGTGTCTGTCCTCGCGTGTCTCCGTGTTTTAACTGACTTCCTGTCCGTCAGGCGGAGGCTCAGAACAGGAAGCAGCAGGAGCAGCTGGAGCGGCTCAGGAAGGACCTGGGAGCCGTCGACATGACGACCACATCTTCAGCAGGTACAGCTCACCGATACTGAAGATCAAACAGTAACACTTTATTTTGTTATATATTGGGTTTCTCCGGGGTCTTAAAGGACAAATCCGGCGCAAAATGAACCTAGGGGTTATTAACACATGGGTACGGAGTCGACCGTTCTCTGGGATATGTTTTCATGCTAATCGAATGTGACCAGTTTTAGCGCTAACCGCTAATTAGCGTATAACTCTAGTTCGTAAACCGAACTGTCTGTACACTTTGTAAGTGTACAGACAGTTTATTAAAAATATTGTTTATAAAGTACCGTTTCCGTATACATGAACGCTGTGTTAGAGCTATGTTACTGGTTACTGCTTGCACGCATTCGTGGTTCGACTGGTCAATAAACTGTCTGTACACTTACAAAGTTCTCAATCTCAATGCTTCAGTTTACATGTAGGGACCCTCATGATGTTACCGTGGAAGTGTGGTGATATTTTGAGCCTTGTTAGTAGTGTGGAAATAGAGATTTCTTTTTACTTTACCCTCTGCCCCGACGACTAGCGTTAAAAGCTAATTAGCGGGTTTTTTTGATGTCGTGATATAGGTGTTACATTTATTTAAAAAGGTCTTAAAAAGTCTTAGGGGGGCTTTCACATCTACGGACTTTTCGAGAGAGAGAGTTCGAGAGAGAGAGAGTTCGAGAGAGAGCGTTCGAGAGAGAGAGAGAGAGAGAGAGAGTTCGAGAGAGTTCGAGAGAGAGAGAGAGTTTGAGAGAGAGAGAGAGAGAGAGAGAGAGAGAGAAAGAGAGTTTGAGAGAGAGAGAGAGAGAGAGAGAGAGAGAAAGAGAGAGTTCGAGAGAGAGAGAGAGAGACAGACAGACAGACAGACAAGCTCCTCAAACCCCAAGTAAAGTTCCCGTGTCTCGCTTCTCAACAACACAACGAAACAAAAAAAGCCGCGGTATCACAGTGAGAGAGCAGCAGTCAGCTGAAAAAACTCTGACACAGAGAGAGGATACGAGAGGACGGGGAAGCTCGTCTACAGACCAATCAGTTACAACTGTCGGGAGACGACAGGACGTAGCTTTCTCACGTAGAGATCTTCAGTGCGCTTGCATAACTGCAGTGTGAAACCAAAACTTACCGGATCAAATGCAAAAACATGAACCATGGTTCAGACTTTCAGGTGTGAAAGCCCTCTAAAATTTGACTTGGTGAAACCTGTAGAAACTAGGGCTGCACCATATGAGGAAAATGTCTAATTGCAATTATTTTGACTGATATTCCAATATGATTCACGGTATTGAAGGGAATGATCATGTTTGTATCATTATTCTCATTTTCATTGGCTAATATTAAATCTTATAAAAGGAGGATCTGTACCAAACAAAGATGTTTTTTTGTAGTCTGTAGGATATGATTTGTAGTCCGGGACGTCTGTGCGGCACCACAACACTTCATTTGACACATATTTTGCCTTTAACAAATATTTTGCCCCCTGCCATTTGGATATTGCTCTAGTCCATATTGCGATTTCGATAAAATTGTGATTAATTGTGCAGCCCTAGTAGAAACCCTGTATTATCATTGTATTGTGTTTGATTGGCTTCCTGTCCACAGGCGGCACTGACTTCGCCGGGCCCAGTGACCTCATCATGGGACGCGGTAACCCTGACGACAGCGAGGAGGAGGAAGACAGCGACACGGACGACATCGACCACAGCGGTGAGAAAAGAAACCCTCAGTGATAACTAACCCTTGTGTTTTCCTCGGGTCAAATTTGACCTGTTTTCAAAGGTTTTTTAATACAGAAATATAAATAAATAATAAATTGCTCAAAAATAACATGGATGGTTCCATAAGTTCTTCAGGTAAAACTAAACTTTGACATAAACCAGTGTGGGATTATCCATCAACATCTTCTGATCTTAACTATTAGTCAAAATAAGTCATACTTTCTGCTTTTTTTTTTAAACTATTTTGAACTATAAATGAGGTTTGTTGACCATAAATTCCAAGAAAAGGTGTAGAACTCGTGGTAACAAGTTGGTGTTACCGTTGCATTTAAGTGAATAAAATGTTTTTAAAAAAGGGACAAAAACATCTACAAAAAAATGGTATTGAAGAGAACAAGTTCAGTCGTTGGGAAGACAACCTAAGGGCTAACTGGGGATTTCCACCGGATGCAGAACGTCTGCAGAACGGCTGCGTGCTCCGCCGTCCGTCAACACCCACCAGGTCTGGATTTGTTGCGGCACGGCTGCGGCCATGACTGACAGCTGTAGTCACGAGGACCCACGAGATCTCACGAATTCACGTAGAATAGAACCACAAAACCACCAGCAGTTAGTTTCCATCCAGAGGAGTAGAGGGGAAACTACTCTGAGCTGTGTTTTCAAGGTGTAGTGCAGGAAATATGATCCGCTTATTGATTGATTGATTAATTGATTGATTGAGTAGTATAGTATTAGTAGTATGAGTAGTGAATATCTAGACCCCTAGTTTAAATAATAAACTACTTTTTTTATATTTTTTTGTAGCAACGGAGGAGAGCAAAGAGACTGATGCCTTTGGAAACTTCCTGAAGGAGAGGAAGGAAGTGGTTCAGGTCCGAAACAGAAAGTGTGCGATCCCCGAGGATCCCTGACCTCTGACCTCTGACCCTCTGCAGCCTGACGTCTAACTCCGCCGCGGAGGAAAGACACGGACCGAATGAAGGTGAGGGGGGAAAGGTTTCCCCTCTGTGGGGTTCAGACTATCACCTGGAAGAGCCACTGCTTCCTCAGGTGTTCAGAAAGATGAGACGAAACTAAACCTGAACTTCCTGTCTGACCCTGTGACCTCACTCATTCAGTCAAGCTGATTGGCTGCTCCTTCCCTAAAAGAAAAGTTATATTTTTATATCAGAAAAAAGACTCTTCTAACCTGCTTAACTTGTGTTTTTCTTTACTGTTTACTTTTGTTTTGTTCAAATCACTGAAACGATTTATGATCTGCAAAATAAAGGTGAGCTTTTAGTTCAAATTGGTCCAAATTTCTGACGTTTTCCACACAAGACTCCAGGGGGACGATTCAGACTCAGCCTCTTCTAACATTCCTGTTTACGAAGTGAACTTTGACCCTAAATTAAAGCTCACAAACCAGTTGTTACTTAATATGTACAGTCATGAACTGCAGGAGAAACTGCTGTAAAGCTAAGGGCTCCTAAACACTGGCTGCGTGGCGTGGGCGTGTCAGCTGCGTGGCGTGTCCGTTTATATTTCAGCTCCCATGGTAACAGGTCAGAGCGAGCACGCTGCCTCGTGACACGTACGTCTCAGGCACGGCTCGAGCCGCACCGAAAACACGTGCATGCGAGAAATAGGACCGACGCCTATTTTTCACGAGACACACAAGCGTGTTGGAAGCGTTTCCAGGCAACATAGAATAGGAAAAGATGTTTATATATCATTTAGACACAAATATATATCGATAAATGACATGTTGATGTTTGAAAGTCTCAAGGTTTTGACATAAATGCACATATAAATGTCATTTAAAAAAATAATAGATAATTATCGATTTTCAAAAATTGCACCTGTCATTACAGAACGAAATATTCTGCAGCCTATTTTGCCGTCAATACTGCCGACGATGTCGCTTATTATTTCATTTTATCAATGGGAAACAAACGTGTCCAGACAAGGCTAGCAGCAGCAGCGCCGCGTCAGACACCTTTCTGGTGTGGAAAGACGTAGAAAACGCCACGCAGCCGCCACGCAGCCAGTGAGCAGGAAGCCAAACTGGCAAAGCCACAAAACGTTAGCATGCTAATATCTGAAGAGTGAAAGAGGTAATGTGGAGAACGGTCGACACAGCTGGCCTGAAGCTTGATCATTTGTTTGGTTATCAAGATTTTAAATTACATTTCACAAAAATAACAAACTTGAAATTTGATAGCTTTAATATAAATGAACGTCCATTACATTCAAGCCCTCGCCAAACAAGTTCACGCAATGCTCATTAAAGGACAGGTTCTCAATGCTTCGGTTAACATGTAGGGACCCTCTTTATGCTACTGATTTCATGTTGTTTATGGAAGAGGAGAACCAGGAAATGCAACGCTACCAAGCCACGGCAGAGCGACGTGTAGTTCCATTTTTCAAGAGGTGAGGTCAGGCTACGGTGCAGAGTCCGTGTCTCCACGTACCTACGTACGTAGCCACGGCGTTGATTTAACGCAGAAGCATAAATCACGCTTAACTGGTCAGTTTTACGTCAACGAGCCAGAGCCAGAGAGGGGGAAGCCTGCATTTTCCAGAAGTATGTGGAATACTAAGGTGCACGTATTTGGCTGGGTTTGGAGCTCCTCTCACAATGTTATGTTTTTCACTTTAGAAAATATGCAATTTGGGTGCCTGGGTGGCTCGGTTGGTGGAGTTTACACCCATATGGAGGGGTTTAATCCTCGACGCAGTAGCCACGGGTTCGAGTCCGACCTGCGGCCTGTCTTCCCCCTCTCTCTCCCCCCTCATGCTGCATACCGGTGTCTGAAAAGTTGGAGCAAATAATAATTAAATATAGCGATGCACGATATTTTGTTTCATCGTCTAGCAGGCACCGCTAGTCGACCACCACCTGACATTTAGAGGAAGCAACACGCATGCATTATTAATATCATTGACTTTAGCCTTGATTGATATATGAATATGGTGTCATGTCAGTCAACCAGTATATTTAACTACCTAATGTCCCTCTCCAAAATCACTTCAGAAGAGTAACGTTAGTCACAGCGCTTACTTGCTTTTGTGTTTGGAAAGCAAGTTCAAGAAAGAATGGCTGACATAAGAAAAGTTCCTTTTTCATTTGTATTTTTATGTAGATGCACTCTCCTACAAAATCACCCCAGTAGTTGAGAATGGTTTATTTCCAAATAGAGCTATTTATGTCATCTTGTAAAAATTAGTCTTTATATCATATATTTATATCACAATATATATCGCCGAGTCAGTTTTTTTTCCAATACCCTAATTAAATAACCCTCAGAAAGCTTAAAAACAGAACTTTCTAAAGAAGTCCACTGGGGACCAACTAAATCATCACATCTGAGAAAAGTCATTGAGTCAGTTTTGATGCTCCCCACTTTGATCTTAACTTTATTTCGGCTGAGGTAATGTGGCCCAGAATGTCTTGGGTGCTGCACCTAACCTTATATTGGCAGGAAAACCCTGGAAGCTGTGCTGGACTGCAGGATCACGGTGGAGGATGTGGTTGGTGCTGCTGTTGAACTCTTTCTGTTTTGTCCGCTCCCTTTATATAAAGGAGGGGAGGCTAAGAACCAGAAGCAGCTCTCTGAATGGAAGTGAAAGAATGAAAACAAGCTCCCACACACTGTTCCCACTGTTGCTTTCTTTGTTCTCTGATCGGTGTGGTGTTAATCTGTCTCTGCTGACTGTTTGTCTTCATTCATGTGTCTCTCTCGCTCTGTGAATGGATTCAGATTCTCCGCCTGCCGACCATCTGCCAGCACGCTTCCTTCCCTCGCCTACACGGCAGCGTGGTCGCGCTGAAGAGCAGCTGAGTCACCTTCCACGCGTTGAAAAGCAGTGGTGAAATCTATCTAGTGCATTTACTTCAAGTACAAATTTGATGCACTCATACTTTTTTATTTTACACCACTTTCTACTTCTCCACTACATTTATCTGACAGCTTTTCATTTATCTAAGTTAATGTAAGTAGTTCTAAGAGGCCTATCTTGCACCCGCTGCAGCGCAAAGCACAAAGTCTTTGCTAGTTTAAGACCGACGCAGTTGTCAGTTTCCCGTCCAATGTCCACGTCGTTAAAACAGCAAATGCACCTGCGCCCATCTGTGGCCCATGGGCGTGCTGGTCTTACAGGGAGGTGTGTTCAGGTGCATTCTGGGTGTGCTGGTCTTACAGGGAGGTGTGTTCAGGTGCATTCTGGGAGTATTGCTATCTTGAGGCAGCAGGAAGTGATGGCGCCATTGACCAACAAAAACCTGGTCTAAAGTCAATAACGCAGCATTTCATTGTTATTTTAACAGAGCATTAGTAAAATGCTCCTAGGCTCGTGCACAGCAGCACACTATGCTTGTTACACACACATTTTTTTTACAAGATTACAAATAAAAATATTACGGTGCAAATCCTCCATCATAACAGCAATGCTCCAAGGTCCAAACGCGCCTGGCTTTTAAAGGGAATGGGAGATGATCTCTGATTGGTTGATTGCATGTTACGCCCAAAACACCCCTCTGATTAATGAAGACACTAAGTCCAACCCTTTAGAACCATGCACCCGGCACACAGACCCTTTTTTCCGCCATCAAACTAGCAAAAGTGGATTTGGACACGCCCTAAACACACCTGCACCAGACGCTTCACGCCGTGTGCTTAGATCGTTAAAATAGGGCCCAAAATGTGTACAGCCCTTTGGTCACTGAACACCTTATGATGTCTCTGAACAGCTGGCAGGGTCTTCTGCAGGTTCTGAATTGCGAGGCGTTGGGACAGGTACCGTACACGCTCTACATCCTAGAGGTAGAATATTGTTTAAATTGGCATTAAATAAACACTATACAACTGTAAATTATAGGTTCATT
>NC_050175.1:5755553-5760553 GCF_008315115.2 Sander lucioperca
GTGATGGAGGGGTGTGATCGTGATGGAGGGGTGTGATCGTGATGGACGGGTGTGATCGTGATGATGATGGAGGGGTGTGATCGTGATGGAGGGGTGTGATCATGATGATGATGGAGGGGTGTGATGGTGATGGAGGGGTGTGATGGTGATGGAGGGGTGTGATCGTGATGGTGATGGACGGGTGTGATCGTGATGGTGATGGACGGGTGTGATCGTGATGGAGGGGTGTGATCGTGATGGTGATGGACGGGTGTGATCGTGATAGTGATGGACGGGTGTGATCGTGATGGTGATGGACGGGTGTGATCGTGATAGTGATGGACGGGTGTGATCGTGATGGAGGGGTGTGATCGTGATGATGATGGAGGGGTGTGATCGTGATGGAGGGGTGTGATGATGATGGAGGGGTGTGATCGTGATGGACGGGTGTGATCGTGATGGAGGGGTGTGATCGTGATGATGATGGAGGGGTGTGATCGTGATGGAGGGGTGTGATGATGATGGAGGGGTGTGATCGTGATGGTGATGGACGGGTGTGATCGTGATGGAGGGGTGTGATCGTGATGGTGATGGAGGGGTGTGATGGTGATGGAGGGGTGTGATGGTGATGGAGGGGTGTGATCGTGATGGAGGGGTGTGATCGTGATGGTGATGGACGGGTGTGATCGTGATGGAGGGGTGTGATCGTGATGGAGGGGTGTGATCGTGATGATGATGGAGGGGTGTGATCGTGATGGAGGGGTGTGATGATGATGGAGGGGTGTGATCGTGATGGACGGGTGTGATCGTGATGGAGGGGTGTGATCGTGATGATGATGGAGGGGTGTGATCGTGATGGAGGGGTGTGATGATGATGGAGGGGTGTGATCGTGATGGTGATGGACGGGTGTGATCGTGATGGAGGGGTGTGATCGTGATGGAGGGGTGTGATCGTGATTGTGATGGACGGGTGTGATCGTGATGGACGGGTGTGATCGTGATGGTGATGGAGGGGTGTGATCGTGATGGAGGGGTGTGATGATGATGGAGGGGTGTGATCGTGATGGTGATGGACAGGTGTGATCGTGATGGAGGGGTGTGGTCGTGATGGAGGGGTGTGATGGTGATGGAGGGGTGTGATCGTGATGGAGGGGTGTGATCGTGATGGTGATGGAGGGGTGTGATGGTGATGGAGGGGTGTGATCGTGATGGAGGGGTGTGATGGTGATGGAGGGGTGTGATCGTGATGGAGGGGTGTGATCGTGATGGTGATGGACGGGTGTGATCGTGATGGACGGGTGTGATGGTGATGGAGGGGTGTGATGGTGATGGACGGGTGTGATGGTGATGGAGGGGTGTGATCGTGATGGACGGGTGTGATGATGATGGAGGGGTGTGATCGTGATGGAGGGGTGTGATCGTGATGGTGATGGACGGGTGTGATCGTGATGGAGGGGTGTGATCGTGATGGTGATGGACGGGTGTGATCGTGATAGTGATGGACGCGTGTGATCGTGATGGTGATGGACGGGTGTGATCGTGATGGAGGGGTGTGATCGTGATGGACGGGTGTGATCGTGATGATGATGGAGGGGTGTGATCGTGATGGAGGGGTGTGATGATGATGGAGGGGTGTGATCGTGATGGTGATGGAGGGGTGTGATCGTGATGGAGGGGTGTGATCGTGATGGTGATGGACGGGTGTGATCGTGAAGGAGGGGTGTGGTCGTGATGGAGGGGTGTGATGGTGATGGAGGGGTGTGATGGTGATGGAGGGGTGTGATGGTGATGGAGGGGTGTGATCGTGATGGTGATGGAGGGGTGTGATGGTGATGGAGGGGTGTGATGGTGATGGACGGGTGTGATGGTGATGGAGGGGTGTGATGGTGATGGACGGGTGTGATCGTGATGGTGATGGACGGGTGTGATCGTGATGGAGGGGTGTGATCGTGATGGAGGGGTGTGATCGTGATGGACGGGTGTGATCGTGATGGACGGGTGTGATCGTGATGGTGATGGAGGGGTGTGATGGTGATGGACGGGTGTGATGATGATGGAGGGGTGTGATCGTGATGGTGATGGACGGGTGTGATCGTGATGGAGGGGTGTGATCGTGATGGAGGGGTGTGATCGTGATGGTGATGGGGGGTGTGATCGTGATGGTGATGGAGGGGTGTGATGGTGATGGAGGGGTGTGATCGTGATGGAGGGGTGTGATCGTGATGGTGATGGACGGGTGTGATCGTGATGGAGGGGTGTGATCGTGATGGAGGGGTGTGATCGTGATGATGATGGAGGGGTGTGATCGTGATGGAGGGGTGTGATGATGATGGAGGGGTGTGATCGTGATGGTGATGGACGGGTGTGATCGTGATGGAGGGGTGTGATCGTGATGGTGATGGAGGGGTGTGATCGTGATGGTGATGGAGGGGTGTGATGGTGATGGAGGGGTGTGATCGTGATGGAGGGGTGTGATCGTGATGGAGGGGTGTGATCGTGATGGTGATGGACGGGTGTGATCGTGATGGAGGGGTGTGATCGTGATGGAGGGGTGTGATCGTGATGATGATGGAGGGGTGTGATCGTGATGGAGGGGTGTGATGATGATGGAGGGGTGTGATCGTGATGGACGGGTGTGATGATGATGGAGGGGTGTGATCGTGATGGTGATGGACGGGTGTGATCGTGATGGAGGGGTGTGATCGTGATGGAGGGGTGTGATCGTGATTGTGATGGACGGGTGTGATCGTGATGGACGGGTGTGATCGTGATGGTGATGGAGGGGTGTGATCGTGATGGAGGGGTGTGATGATGATGGAGGGGTGTGATCGTGATGGTGATGGACAGGTGTGATCGTGATGGAGGGGTGTGGTCGTGATGGAGGGGTGTGATGGTGATGGAGGGGTGTGATGATGATGGAGGGGTGTGATCGTGATGGTGATGGACAGGTGTGATCGTGATGGAGGGGTGTGATCGTGATGGTGATGGAGGGGTGTGATGGTGATGGAGGGGTGTGATCGTGATGGAGGGGTGTGATCGTGATGGACGGGTGTGATGGTGATGGAGGGGTGTGATGGTGATGGAGGGGTGTGATCGTGATGGACGGGTGTGATGATGATGGAGGGGTGTGATCGTGATGGAGGGGTGTGATCGTGATGGTGATGGACGGGTGTGATCGTGATGGAGGGGTGTGATCGTGATGGTGATGGACAGGTGTGATCGTGATGGAGGGGTGTGATCGTGATGGTGATGGACGGGTGTGATCGTGATAGTGATGGACGGGTGTGATCGTGATGGTGATGGACGGGTGTGATCGTGATGGAGGGGTGTGATCGTGATGGACGGGTGTGATCGTGATGATGATGGAGGGGTGTGATCGTGATGGAGGGGTGTGATGATGATGGAGGGGTGTGATCGTGATGGTGATGGAGGGGTGTGATCGTGATGGAGGGGTGTGATCGTGATGGTGATGGACGGGTGTGATCGTGATGGTGATGGACAGGTGTGATCGTGAAGGAGGGGTGTGGTCGTGATGGAGGGGTGTGATGGTGATGGAGGGGTGTGATGGTGATGGAGGGGTGTGATCGTGATGGACGGGTGTGATGGTGATGGAGGGGTGTGATCGTGATGGTGATGGAGGGGTGTGATGGTGATGGAGGGGTGTGATGGTGATGGACGGGTGTGATGGAGGGGTGTGATGGTGATGGACGGGTGTGATCGTGATGATGATGGACGGGTGTGATCGTGATGGAGGGGTGTGATCGTGATGGAGGGGTGTGATCGTGATGGACGGGTGTGATCGTGATGGACGGGTGTGGTCGTGATGATGATGGACGGGTGTGATCGTGATGGAGGGGTGTGATCGTGATGGACGGGTGTGATCGTGATGGACGGGTGTGGTCGTGATGGTGATGGACGGGTGTGATCGTGATGGAGGGGTGTGATGGTGATGGAGGGGTGTGATCGTGATGGAGGGGTGTGATCGTGATGGAGGGGTGTGATCGTGATGGTGATGGACGGGTGTGATCGTGATGGAGGGGTGTGATCGTGATGGAGGGGTGTGATCGTGATGATGATGGAGGGGTGTGATCGTGATGGAGGGGTGTGATGATGATGGAGGGGTGTGATCGTGATGGTGATGGACGGGTGTGATCGTGATGGAGGGGTGTGATCGTGATGGAGGGGTGTGATCGTGATGGTGATGGAGGGGTGTGATCGTGATGGTGATGGAGGGGTGTGATGGTGATGGAGGGGTGTGATCGTGATGGAGGGGTGTGATCGTGATGGAGGGGTGTGATCGTGATGGTGATGGACGGGTGTGATCGTGATGGAGGGGTGTGATCGTGATGGAGGGGTGTGATCGTGATGATGATGGAGGGGTGTGATCGTGATGGAGGGTGTGATGATGATGGAGGGGTGTGATCGTGATGGACGGGTGTGATGATGATGGAGGGGTGTGATCGTGATGGTGATGGACGGGTGTGATCGTGATGGAGGGGTGTGATCGTGATGGAGGGGTGTGATCGTGATTGTGATGGACGGGTGTGATCGTGATGGACGGGTGTGATCGTGATGGTGATGGAGGGGTGTGATCGTGATGGAGGGGTGTGATGATGATGGAGGGGTGTGATCGTGATGGTGATGGACAGGTGTGATCGTGATGGAGGGGTGTGGTCGTGATGGAGGGGTGTGATCGTGATGGAGGGGTGTGATGGTGATGGAGGGGTGTGATCGTGATGGTGATGGACGGGTGTGATCGTGATGGAGGGGTGTGATCGTGATGGTGATGGAGGGGTGTGATGGTGATGGAGGGGTGTGATCGTGATGGAGGGGTGTGATCGTGATGGACGGGTGTGATGGTGATGGAGGGGTGTGATGGTGATGGAGGGGTGTGATCGTGATGGACGGGTGTGATGATGATGGAGGGGTGTGATCGTGATGGAGGGGTGTGATCGTGATGGTGATGGACGGGTGTGATCGTGATGGAGGGGTGTGATCGTGATGGTGATGGACGGGTGTGA